>NC_053026.1:479841939-479986992 GCF_003073215.2 Triticum urartu
CATCGTGGTTCATCCGATGAGATCATCAAGGAGCATGTGGGAGCCAACTTGGGTATCCAGATCCCGCTGTTGGTTATTGACCGGAGAGCGATCTCGGTCATGTCTACATGTCTCCCGAACCCGTAGGGTCTACACACTTAAGGTTCGGTGACGCTAGGGTTGTAGGGATATGTATATGCAGTAACCCGAATGTTGTTCGGAGTCCCGGATGAGATCCCGGACGTCACGAGGAGTTCCGGAATGGTCCGGAGGTGAAGAATTATATATAGGAAGTGCTATTTTGGGCATCGGGACAAGTTTCGGGGTCACCGGTATTGTACCGGGACCACCGGAAGGGTCCCGGGGGTCCACCGGGTGGGGCCACCTGCCCCGGGGGGCCACATGGGCTGTAGGGGGTGCGCCTTGGCCTATATGGGCCAAGGGCACCAGCCCCAAGAGGCCCATGCGCCTAGGGTTCAAGAGGGGAAGAGTCCCGAAGGGGGAAGGCACCTCCTAGGTGCCTTGGGGAGGAGGGATTCCTCCCTTGGCCGCCGCCCCCTAGGAGATTGGATCTCCTAGGGCCAGCGCCCCCCCTTGGCCCTCCTATATATAGTGGGGAGATGGAGGACTTCTTACCCCACGCCTTTGGTGCCTCCCTCTCCCTCTCCAACACATCCTCCTCCTCCATAGTGCTTGGCGAAGCCCTGTCGGAGTACTGCAGCTCCACCACCACCACGCCGTCGTGCTGCAGCTGGAGCAATCTTCCTCAACCTCTCCTTCCTCCTTGCTGGATCAACAAGAAGGAGACGTCACGCTGACCGTACGTGTGTTGAACGCGGAGGTGCCGTCCGTTCGACGCTAGGATCTCCAGTGATTTGGATCACGTCGAGTACGCCTTCCTCATCCCCGTTCTTTGATCGCTTCTGCGCGTGATCTACAAAGGTATGTAGAAGCAATCCGATCACTCGTTGCTATATGAACTCATAGATGGATCTTGGTGAAACCGTAGGAATTTTTTTTGTTTTCTGCAACGTTCCCCAACAGCTAGTTGGTTTATTTGGTGGAAGATCATATGTTCAGATCCTTTATGCATATTAATACCCCTCTGATTATGAACATGGATATGATTTGTGAGTAGTTACGTTTGTTCCTGAGGACATGGGAGAAGTCTTGCTATAAGTAGTCATGTGAATTTGGTATTTGTTCGATATTTTGATGAGATGTATGTTGTCTTTCCTCTAGTGGTGTCATGTGAACATCGACTAGATGACACTTCACCATTGTTTGTGCCTAGGGGAAGGCTTTGGGAAGTAATAAGTAGATGATGGGTTGCTAGAGTGACAGAAGCTTAAACCCTAGTTTATGTGTTGCTTCATAAGGGGCTGATTTGGATCCATATGTTTCATGCTATGGTTAGGTTTACCATAATACTTGTTTTGTACTTCGGATGCTTGCAAGAGGGGTTAATCATAAGTGGGATGCTTTTCTAAGTAAGGGCAGTACCCAAGCACTGATCCACCCACATATCAAATTATCAAAGTACCGAACGCGAATCATATGAGCGTGATGAAAACTAGCTTGACGATAATTCCCAGGTGTCCTCGGGAGCGTTTTCTCTATATAAGAGTTTGTCCAGGCTTGTCCTTTGCTACAAAAAGGATTGGGCCATCTCACTACTAGAGAAAACCTAACTAGTGGCGCTGGTTTTTTACATAGCAGTAGCGCGGGCACCCGCACTACTGCTAGGGCGCTACAGCTATTATTTAGCAGTGCCGCATTTCTAAACAAGCGCTATAGCTAAAATACTTAGTAGTAGTGCCTATTTCTCTACCAACGCTACTACTATCATCACATAGTAGTAGCGCCCTATTTTCTCCCCATGCTACAACTAGGTAAATAGAAATTAAAAATAAAAAAGGAGTCAGATGCAATATTCATGGAAATCAAGACAAGTCCAGTGCAAATAAACTAAGTTCACAGAACCATCTCACAAGCATTAATGACAATACCACATTTAATATAACCACACAATCTCACAAACTCATATATAGTAGTCAACAATGCATGGATAGATCATAGTTGATAAGTCTACTAGGTAGTCATACTAGGATATATATGGTTTAGTAGCCACACGCATGCATGGATAGATCTCAGAAGCATATGTAGTTCTAGATGATATCGATGACGACCATCATCCTCAAGCCTGGGCGGTGGGTGTTCCTGATAGTAATTAGGATTACCTATCCAACATGAAGATCCTTGCCGACGAGGAAGCTCTTCCACCCAACCGAGTTGAAGTATGTGCGACCGTCCGTGCCCACGCTGTACGCACAAGTGGTGACGGAGCCCCTCGCGGTAAGGCGTATTCCAGGAGAGCCTTCTTCATCAGGCTTGATACCACAACTCTCAGATAGGCTCTTTGGCAATTTCTGAATAAGAAAAACATATCAATTAATAAGTAGCCTCACACATTCTACACTATCAAAAGACAGTACTACATTTCTACACTAAGTATAACAATAAAGCATATATATCATCGGACTCACTAAGCATATAAGATTCACTAAGCATATATATCATCGGATTCACTAAGCATATAGATCATCGGATTTACTAAGCATATAAGATTCACTAAGCATATAAGATTCACTAAGCATATATATCATCGGATTCTACACTAAGTATAACAATAAAGCATATCATCAAATTACTATAGTAAATGCAACATACCATGATATGCCGATCAACCATGGTACTTGTCAGGCGGGTCACGAATGGCACCCCCGACGAAGTCAGCACGTGGCGGAATGATGTCCCATAGGTTGCACACCTCCTCCTCGCTCAACCTCATTCTTTGATCAATGATGGCTTCACCAAGTGGGTCGTCATCATACTCATCATCCTCATCATCTTCATCATCTTCTTCTTTATTGACATAGATCACGGCCAACTTGAGTCTTTCTGCTCTGAAGGAGAAGCTGATCAACTCACCACCGGTGATACGCATGTGGGCGATGAAACAGACCCATCCATCTCCTCTCACCTGCGTCATATTTCATCCTTTCTTGACCTCCATAGTGTAGGGGCCCCCAGGAGCCTCAAAGGTCACAGAGTCTCCGGTCAGCTTGTTGAATTCTGACCCCACATTGCATGGGACGATCTGTGTGCAAAAAGCAAAATGATATATACATGATGCATTAATGCCAATAACACTAAAAACAAAATAGTGGTTACTAGTTTCATATAATTTATTACCGCCGCATGAAGAAAACTAGACTGGTAGTAGATGCCGAACAGCGTGCCAGTTGCAAGGTTGCTGGCGCACCTTGACTTGCACCGTCGGCATGGTGGTGGTGGTGGTGGCGTCATTTCCCTAAAATTGGCTAGAATTTGACAGATATTGAATAATATACAAAGGAAAATAGGAAACATCAGGTTCACACCATAGAGAATACACAACAGGTTCACATGGCAAACAAAATAACAACTAAATTGTAGTTAAGTTCAGACAGTCATAACCTAATAGAGAGCATGTAACCCAAACAAAGCCTAATAATAAGATAAATGGCATATTGCCATTATTGCGCAAGCCGACAAGCAAAAGTAGTTCAAAAATAGCCAAAAAATTTCCCATGGAGCCGAGAGCCTCTGTGAATTCAAATTACATATAACATTTGTACATGAACATGTACATATAAACTTTTCTTTTTTCTTTTTTTACATTTGCAAAACCATTTTGAGCGTGTAAGAGCAAATGTTCCCTGGAGCTGAATTGGATATCTGGTGGCTACCATCCTTTAAAAAAAGTTCCTATAGCAAGATAATACTACCTATAAAAGGGGCAATGCAAGTGTGCATGCTCACTCAAGTAACAACCCAAGTAATTACAATTAATTAAGAATCAAAGTACCAACCCCTGAATCATGAAAGGCCAGCACACTACAAGTGCTCACTTGACTTAATAGCCCATAAAAGCATATACGAACAACACTTCAAGTGTGCATGCCAAATCCTAAGATCTAGTAACATATAAGATGATATGTGATACTAATTAACAGTAGAATCTAGAGATGCATATGTGATACTAATCCTATTAATCCATATGTGTCGGGGGACTGATCCACGAACACCTATGGGACCGGCGGGCCGAGTCCCTTTTGGTTCGGCGGGGGCGGAGGTCGTGCAAAGAGCGGATCGAGGCGAAGCACACGAGCAGTTTACCCAGGTTCGGGCCGCACGGATGCGTAAAACCCTACTCCTGCTTTGTTGTTTGTATTGATTTCTTGCTCGGGAGCGCGGAGTGCTACAGTACACACCAACAGCTAACGAGACCGAGCGTGAGTGTTCGAACCCCCCTCTATGTTGCGCATTGGCCTCCTTTTATATGCTCAAGGGGTCACCGACAGATGGCAACGTAGACAAGGGCAAAAAGGGAAAGGTGCTGCGGTTGGTACATCTACCTGCTACAGTGTATCATACCTAACCTTGACGGCAGGGGACAAGGGCCTTAAATGCCCGTCTGCGTCGCCTAAACAGTGTAAAAGGGACCGTCAGGGACGCCACCGCTCGCCACGGCGGCAATCTTGTCAGCGCCGCTTGCCACCGCTCACCGCTGGCTGCACAGCCTCCCGCCACGTATGCTGGGAAGGGTCCCAGAGCGACACGTCGGTGGATGTGCAGGAGCGCGGGCACGGAGTGGTGGCTTGCCACGGCAAGCGCCTTGCCGCGGTCGTTGTCTTGTCGCGTCCGGGAGCTTGTCGCTCACCGGGCCTTGCCGGGACGCGTGGCGCGCCGCGGCAAGTTCTTTAAGATGCCTTGGGTGGCCTTCCTGGCAAGCTCCTCTTGCCGGGGTCTTGAAGTTCCTTAGTTGGCCTTCCCGGCAAGCTCCTCTTGCCGGGGTCTTGTCTCCTTGAATGGCTCCAGGGGAACCACGGAGGACCTTGGCGGTCACCCGGTAAGCCTTGCCACGGGATGCTGCGACTGCCCGTGCACAAGTTCGGGATACTAGGGTACCCCTACTCTAGTACACCGACAATATGTGATACTAATTAACAGTAGGATAGTGGGTCAGCAAGGGGAGTGGGGAGGTGGCCGGCGACAGAGGGGGTGGCGAGAGGGGGAAGGAGCGCCGCGTAGGGGCGGCGAGAGGGGGGAGGAGCGTTGCTTAGGGGAGGACGAGCGTTACCTGCGATGGCGGTGGCATGCGTGGTGGCTGGGGTGCTGCTGCGGCAGCGCCGTCGGCTGGGGTGAGGCGGGGAGGAAACCAAACCGCGGCGGCGTCGTCGGGCGGAGGGAGAGGATTGATGTGAGAGAGAGAGGGGTGCGGGGGGGGGGGGGTTATTTTTTACATTTTGTGTAGTAGTAGCGCTGCGTACGGGCCAGCGCTACTTCTAAGCCCACTAGCTGTAGCGCCCGTTCAAAGCAAACGCTATAGCTAAGGTTTAAGCTTCTGTCAACGCATAAACTAGGGTTTAAGCTTCTGTCACTCTAGCAACCCATCATCTACTTATTACTTCCCAATGCCTTCCTCTAGGCCCAAATAATGGTGAAGTGTCATGTAGTCGACGTTCACATAACACCACTAGAGGAGAGACAACATACATCTCATCAAAATATCGAACAAATACCAAATTCACATGACTACTAATAGCAAGACTTCTCCCATGTCCTCAGGAACAAAAGTAACTACTCACAAAGCATAAACATGTTCATAATCAGAGGGGTATTAATGTGCATATAGGATCTGAACATATGATCTTCCACCAATTATACCAACTAGCATCAACTACAAGGAGTAATTAACACTGCTAGCAACCTACTAGCACCAATCCCGGACTTGGAGACAAGAATTGGATACAAGAGATGAACTAGGATTTTGAGAGGAGATGGTGCTGATGAGCATGTTGATGGAGATTTCCCTCTCCCGATGAGAGGAGCGTTGGTGATGACGATGGCGATGATTTCCCCCTCCGGGAGGGAAGTTTCCCCGGCAGAACAGCTCCGCCAGAGCCCTAGATTGGTTCCGTCTCGTGGCGGCAGAGTTTCGTCCTAGAAGATGGCTTGTTATTTTTTCCCATCGAAAGACTTCATATAGAAGAAGATGGCCACCGGAGGGCCACCAGGGGTCCCACGAGGTACGGTCGCGCGCCCAGGGGGGTAGGGCGCGCCCCCACCCTCGTGGGCAGGGTGTGGCCCCCTGGTGAAATTCTTGCTCTTAGTATTTTATATATATTTGGAAAACGTCTTCCGTGGAGTTTAAGGTCTTTTGGAGCTGTGCAGAATAGGTCTCTAATATTTGCTCCTTTTCTAGCCCAGAATCCCAGCTGCCGGCATTCTCCCTCTTTATGTAAACCTTGTAAAATAAGAGAGAATAGGCATAAGTATCGTGACATAATGTGTAATAACAGCCCATAATGCAATAAATATCGATATAATAGCATGATGCAAAATGGACGTATCAACTCCCCCAAGCTTAGACCTTGCTTGTCCTGAAGCAAAAAGCCAAAATCAAAAAAATATGTCCACATGTTTAGAGATAGAGGCGTCGATAAAAATAAAATACGGACATGAGGGCATCATGATTATTCTTAGAACAACAACTTATATAATTCTTGCCATATGATTTCTTATGCTAGAATAATAATTCAATCACAATCTTAAGTATGAATAGTAAACTTTATTGAAAACTAACAAACTATAATCTCAGTCATTGGAGCAATTGCAATTTATCATAACATAGGAAAGAGTCAATATATAAGAGCTTTTCAGCAAGTCCACATACTCAACTATCATATAGTCTTTCACAATTGCTGACACTCACGCAATACTTATGGGTATGGAGTTTTAATCGGACACAGAGAAAGATAGGGGCTTATAGTTTTGCCTTCCAACATTTTACCTCAAGGGTAATGTCAACAGTAATAGTTCATGAAAACTCACATCCAATTAGCCATATATACCAGGATCTTTCCAACATACTGTGCTTGCCAAAGGATAAAATGTAAAAAGGAAGGGTGAAGATCACCATGACTCTTATGCAAGGAAGGGGATAAAAGTAAAAGATAGGCCCTTCGCAGAGGGAAGTAGAGGTTGTCATGCGCTTTTATAGTTGGATGCACAAAGTCTTAATGCAGGAGAACGTCACTTTATATTGCCACTTGTGATATGGACCTTTATTATGCAGTCTGTCGCTTTTATTTCTTCCATATCACATGATCGTATAAAGCTTATTTTCTCCCACACTAATAAGTCATACATATTTAGAGAGCAATTTTTATTGCTTGCACCGATGACAACTTACTTGGAGGATCTTACTCAATCCATAGGTAGGTATGGTGGACTCTCATGGAAAAACTGGTTTAAGGGTATTTGGAAGCACAAGTAGTATCTCTACTTGGTGCGATGAATTTGGCTAGCATGAGGGGGAAAGGCAAGCTCAACATGTTGGAGGATCCAAGACAATATAATTTATCTCAGATGTAAGAAAACATAACCCATTACGTTGTCTTCCTTGTCCAACGTCAACTCTTTAGCATGTCATATTTTAATGAGTGCTCACAATCATAAAAGATGTCCAAGATAGTATATTTATATGTGAACACCTCTCTTTCTTTATTACTTCCTATTACTTGCCACGATGACCAAAACTATGTTTGTCAACCCTCAACAACTTTTATTCATCATACTTTTTCTATGTGAGCTCATTACTCTCCATAAGACTCACATGATCTCTTTGTTTCTTTTTATTTTTTTCTCTTTTCTTTTATTCACTTAGGATCATGGCAAAATAATCAAGCCCTTGACTCAACACTGATCTTTATTATATAGCGCAAGGACTCGATTACATAGAAGGATTATAAAGCAAAACTCACAACTAGATCATACTAAGAACTTTTATTCTACTGGATCAAGATATTACCAAAAGGATCGAACTAAGAAAAATGGTAAATATAAAAGTGATGGTGATACGATACCGGGGCACTCCCCCAAGCTTGGCAGTTGCCGAGTGGAGTGCCCATACCAGATACTCAATTGTTCTTTGTTGGTGGAGACGGTGGTGATTTTGTTGATGGCGTAGGCTTCTTCTTTAATTTGTGCTTGAGGACAGAATTTTGGTCCCTTAGGTCCTCGATCTCCTGCTCCAAGCTCAGTATCTTTTTGCATAGTTCCTGCTTGTTCTCCTGCAAGAGGCGAAAAGGGATAAACTCGATCTTAGGTTTCTTTACCCTATCCAGGAGGCTTGACTTTTTGAACTCCACATGCATGTCCCCAGGTTGAGGTAGTGGGACTTCATCTTCATCTGAGCTCGTCTCCTCCTTTCCCTTGGGTTCATAGTCCTCTTCTTCTTCCGTAGTCCAACCGCAATGCTCCACATCCCCATAGACCTTAGGATCTGCAAGGTAATCAGCCACGTAGCTTTCTCCTTTCGAATCCTGGGACGGCATGTTGCTTTGTCTGCAGCAGGACAGCTTAAAACAAAGACAAGATATATTTGCGTGATACAGGAGTCAAAACCCCCGGGAGATTATATAATGAATTTTTACCGACCAAAATACCTGTCGTGTACGAAAACGGAGTCCGGAGAGCACACGAGGTGCCCACGAGGTAGGGGGGCACGCCCAGTAGGGTAGGGCGCGCCCTCCACCCTCGTGGAGGCCTCATGTCCTTCCCGGACTGCAACTTATTTTTCTATTTTTCTAAATATTCCAAAACGGAGAAATATTGCCTTAAAAACTGTTTTCGAGTCGGTTTACTTACCATACCACATACCTATTCCTTTTCGGAGTCTGAAACGTTCCAGAAAGTGTCCCTTATGTATTCCTCCGGGGTTACGGTTTCAATAACATTGGTTTCAACATTTATGGGATTACCTGAGATATAATGTTTCATTCCTTGACCGTTCACCACCTTCGGATTTGTGCCTTCGAAGTTGTTGATTTTTATGGCACCGGAACGATAGACCTCCTCGATAACATAGTGACCTTACCATTTAGAGAGAAGTTTTCCTGCAAAAAATCTTAAATGAGAGTTGTATAGTAATACATAATCACCTACATTAAACTCACGCTTTTGTATCCTTTTGTCATGCCATATTTTAACTTTTTCTTTAAACAACTTGGCATTTTCGTAGGTTTGGGTTCTCCATTCATCAAGTGAGCTAATATCAAATAACCTCTTCTCACCAGCAAGTTTAAAATCATAATTGAGTTCTTTAATAGCCCAATAAGACTTATGTTCTAGTTCGAGAGGTAAGTGACATGCTTTTCCATAAACCATTTTATACGGAGACATACCCATAGGATTTTTATATGCAGTTCTATAGGCCCATAATGCAGCATCAAGTTTCTTGGATCAATTCTTTCTAGATCTATTAACAGTCTTTTGCAAAGTTAATTTGAGCTCTCTATTACTCAATTCTACTTGACCACTAGACTGAGGGTGAAGGGAATGCAATTCTATGATTAACATCATACTTGGCAAGCATTTTACGGAAAGCACCATGAATAAAATGTGAACCACCATCAGTCATTAAATATCTAGGGACTCCAAATCTTGAAAAAATAACTTCTTTAAGAATTTTAATAGAAGTGTTATGATCAGCACTACTAGTTGGAATAGCTTCTACCCACTTAGTAACGTAATCAACATCAACTAAAATATGTGTATATCCATTAGAGGAAGGAAAGGGTCCCATATAGTCAAGGCCCCAAACATCAAATGGTTCAATAACAAGTGAATAATTCATAGGCATTTCTTGACGTCTACTAATATTACCAATTCTTTGATATTCATCACAAGATAGGACAAACTTACGGGCATCCTTGAAGAGAGTAGGCCAATAAAAACTAGATTGCAATACCTTATGTGCAGTTCTATCTCCAGCATGGTGTCCTCCATAAGCTTCAGAATGACACTTGCGTAGGATCTGTTCCTGTTCATGCTCAGGTACACAATGTCTAATAACACCATCTACTCCTTCTTTATAAAGTTGTGGGTCATCCCAAAAGTAATGCCTCAAATCATAGAAGAACTTTTTCTTTTGCTGGTATGTGAAACTAGGTGGCATAAACTTAGCACCAATGTAATTAGAATAATCAGCATACCATGGAGCAGTATGAGAAGCATTTATGACATTTAATTGCTCATCAGGGAAGCTATCATCAATAGGTAGTGGGTCATCAAGCACATTTTCTAACCTAGATAAGTTGTCTGCAACGGGGTTCTCAGCTCCCTTTCTATCAACAATATGCAAATCAAATTCTTGTAGCAAGAGAACCCATCTAATAAGTCTAGGTTTAGCATCTTTCTTTTTCCATAAGATTTTTAATAGTAGCATGATCAGTGTGAATAGTTACTTTAGAATCAACAATATAAGGTCTGAACTTATCACAAGCAAATACAACTGCTAAAAATTCTTTTTCAGTAGTAGCATAATTTATTTGAGCATTGTCTAGGGTTTTACTAGCATATGAATAACATTTAATTTCTTATCAACTCTTTGTCCTAGAACAACACCTACAGCATAATCACTAGCATCACACATAATTTCAAATGGTAAATTCCAATCAGGTGGCTGAACAATAGGTGCAGAGATCAATGCTTTCTTAAGTATTTCAAATGCTTCTACACAATCATCATCAAAAACAAATGGTATATCTTTTTGTAATAAATTAGTCAAAGGCCGAGAAATTTTTGAGAAGTTCTTAATAAACCTCCTATAAAATCCAGCATGACCAAGGAAACTTCTTATACCTTTGATGTCCTTGGGACATGTCATCTTTTCAATAGCATCAACCTTGGCTTTATCAACTTCAATACCTCTTTCAGAAACTTTATGCCCCAAGACAATACCTTCATTAACCATAAAGTGGCACTTTTCCCAATTCAAGACAAGATTAGTTTCTT
The DNA here is from genome assembly GCF_003073215.2 of Triticum urartu. Classification (NCBI taxonomy): domain Eukaryota; kingdom Viridiplantae; phylum Streptophyta; class Magnoliopsida; order Poales; family Poaceae; genus Triticum; species Triticum urartu. The sequence goes on from NC_053026.1 coordinate 479,852,824, forward strand.
CACATCTCTGCAAAACTCGATCAAGGTTGTTCAAGCAATCATCAAAAGAAGATCCATAGATGGAAAAATCGTCCATGAAAACCTCACAAATCTTTTCACAAAAGTTAGAGAATATAGCCATCATGCATCTTTGAAAGGTAGCAGGTGCATTACATAAACCAAAAGGAATACGTCTATAAGAAAAAGTACCAAAAGGGCATGTAAAAGTAGTCTTTGATTGATCTTTGGCTGACACAGGTGTTTGAGAGAAACCAGAATAACCATCTAGAAAGAAAAAAATGTGTATGTTTGGATAATCTTTCTAGCATTTGATCGATAAAAGGTAAGGGGTAATGATCCTTTTTAGTAGCCTTATTTAATTTGCGGAAATCAATTACCATCCTATAACATGTAATAATTCTTTGAGGAATCAATTCATCTTTATCATTAGATACGACAGTAATACCTCCCTTCTTAGGGACACAATGGACATGGCTTACCCACTGACTACCAGCAATGGGATAAATTATACCTGTCTCAAGGAGCTTTAGTATTTCCTTTCTTACCACTTCTTTCATTTTAGGATTCAGCCGTCGTTGATGATCACGAACTGGTTTAGCATCTTCTTCCAAATTAATTTTATGTTCACATAAAGTGGGACTAATGCCCTTAAGAACATCAAGAGTACACCCAATAGCAGCACGGTGCTTCTTCAGAGTTTTCAATAATCTCTCCCTCATGCTCTGAAAGGTTAGCACTAATAATAACAGGATATATCTTTTTCTCATCAAGATAGGCATATTTAAGAGTATCAGGTAACGGTTTATGCTCAAACACGGGATCACCCTTGGGTGGAGGAGGATCCCCTAGGATTTCAACAGGTAAATTGTTTTTCAGAATAGGTTCCTGTTTAAAGAATAATTCATCTAATTTCCTTCTTTCATTCATAAACATGTCATTTTCATGGTCTAGCAAGTATTGTTCTAAAGGATCACTAGGAGGTACGGCAATAGAAGCAAGACCAATAATTTCATCCTTACTAGGTAATTCTTCTTCACGGTGTTGTCTACTAAATTTAGAGAAATTAAATTCATGAGTCATATCATCTAAACTGATAGTAACCACATCCCTTTTGCAATCTATGGTAGCATTAACAGTGTTCAGAAGGGTCTACCAAATATAATGGGACAAAAGCTATCTTGTGGGGAACCAAGAACAAGAAAATCTGTAGGATATTTAGTTTTCCCACACAAGACTTCAACATCTCTAACAATTCCCATTGGTGATATAGTATCTCTATTGGCAAGTTTAATTGTGACATCAATATCTTCTAACTCAACAGGTGCAATATCATGCATGATTTCTCTATATAGGCTAATAGGTATTGCACTAGCACTAGCACCCATATCAAAAAAGCCATGGTAACAATGATCTCCTATTTTAACAGAAATAACAGGCATGCCTACCACAGGTCTAGGTTTATCTTTAGCACAGGGTTTAACAATTCTAGCAGTTTCATCACAGAAATAAATAACATGCCCATCAATATTATCAGACAATAGATCTTTAACAATAGCAATATTAGGTTCAACTTTAACTTGCTCAGGAGGTGTATATGTTTTAATATTGCTTTTACGAACTATAGTTGAAGCTTTAGCATGATCCTTTATCCTAATAGGGAAAGGTGGTTTCTCAACATAAGTAGTTGGAGCAATAGGATCATTATAAGTGACAATATTTTCTTCAACTTTAATAGGTGCAGCTACTTTTACTTCTATGGGAGGATGATATTTAAACCACTTCTCCTTGGGGAGATCAACATAAGTAGCAAAAGATTCACAGAAAGAAGCTACTATCTCAGAGTCAAGTCCATATTTAGTGCTAAATTTACGAAAAATATCGGTATCCATAAAAGATTTAACACAATCAAAACTAGGTGTCACACCTGACTCCTTACCTTTTTCGAGGTCCCAATCTTCAGAGTTGCGTTTAATTCTTTCCAATAAATCCCATTTGAATTCAACAGTCTTCATCATAAAAGAGCCAGCACAAGAAGTATCAAGCAAGCACTACAAAAAAAATACACTTCCGTGATGATACGTGTTTGTCACAGTAGGTCGCATTTTTTGTCATGCATGTACATCCATGACGATTTTATGACAGAGTCAAGATAGTCATACCTGTGCTGTCATAGAAGCGTTCCATGACATTACCAAAATGATCATCACGGAAGTGTCCACTTCCATGACGATAAATCGCGCGTCATAGAAGTGCTTTCGTCAAGGGTGACCGACACGTGGCATCCACCGTAACGGAACGCCGTTAAGCTACCGGGTCGGGTTTTGGATCTGATAACTCGTTAACAGCCCCGACCAATGGGGATTTTCCACATGTAGAATCATCATTGGCTGGAGGAAACACGTGTCGACTCATCGTTGGGACAGATGTCATCCACTCATTGGACGGAAGGCGCCTATGATACATCGACATGTGGCACGGCCCAACAGAGGCCCATTCCTGTGAAAAGGCCGGCCCGTTTGACTTGGTCAAAAGGTGGCAGGCCGGCCCATGGAAAGCCTGTTAACGGCATGTTCGCATATAGCCCATTTACAGCCCGCTAACCCAAGGCCCGTTACACCCTATCCAAATTAGGCCCAGTAGCGTCATCTGGGCCATCCAATATGATTCCAGCCCGTTTTCACTTCTGGTGCATGTATGGCCCATGATGTCTTTCGGCCCATATGAGGCCCTATGTAACTCTTGGCCTATTAACGGCCCGTGGTGAAACTGGCCCGTAATGAACAATGTATCACTTTACACCCATTAACGGCCCGTGGTGAAATTGGCCCGTAATGAATAGTGTATCACTTTATACCCATTAACGGGCTGTTATTCCATTGGGCCATTTCTAGCCCATGTTATCTTTCGGCCTTCTCAGATCCCATTTATTCCTGAGCTCATTTCCAGCATTCGTTTACTTACGGCCCATTACTGTCATTTTCTGCTTGTGGGCCAAATTCAGCCCGTGGTTACAGTCGGACCGTTTGTGGTCCGTTAATACGTTGGGCCGTTTTCATAGCGTCATCAAATACGACCTATTAACGATGGCCCGTTATGGTTGGCCCATGAACGGACGATTCTAACTCTAGCCCGTTTACAGCCATAATGCGGTCTGTTTGGCCCATGTTTGGCCAATCTATCATACGGCACGTATAAGGCCAATTGATGATACGGCCCGCAGAAGGCCCATTGTTTCTATGGCCCGTAGAAGGCCCATTGTTCCTACGGCCCATAGAAGGCCCACTGTTTCTACGGCCAGTAGGAGGCCCAGTGTCACTACAGTAAATATTAGCACATGGTTATTGTGGCCTAGTTTTAAAAAAATAGGTTATTGCAGCCACTAGCTAACCACGGAAAAAGAACTGCAATGAATACAAGCAAACAAATAAACAAGATAACAAGGAAATAAATAAGCAAGCAACTAACGCTAGGCTATCACGGCTATTACACATATTACATCCACTGGGCATCAAAGTTCGCCACCAGTGCAAATATAGGGAACAAAGCAGCATATCATATGCACTGGTTGTCAAAGTTGGCGACCAGCGCAAATAAACGTCGCAACAAAACAAATCCAGAACTGAAACCACTTCAGAAGATCTCAAGAAACAATATCCTGGGTACCCATAATGCTGGCAAGATGCTTAGCAAGCTTAGTAACTTTCTCTTGTTTGGCGCTTAAATCCTCCAGTGCTTGCTGTTGCACCAGAAAATATGCATCTGAATTCTGCAGGGACTTCCTCAGTCCTTCAGCTTCCTGTCACAGCACATCTGATCGATGTCTTTCAACTTGAAGTTGAGACTCAAGAAGACGAACTGATTCAGGCAGCGAGTTCGAAGAGATTGTGCCAGCAGTAGTGGCCAGTAACTCGAACACTACACCAAGACAGGACTTTTGAGTTCCCTCACTGTCGTCAAGATAGTTTTTATCAGCTTTCTTGGAGACCAACAGGGATGTCTCACTATATTGAACCTTATCTGCATTACTTCCTTTACCATTGGATAACGCGGTACTATTCTCCAATATTTTGTCCGCATTCTAAAAGAGAAACAAGAAGACACATCACATGTTTACCATGTTGTATATGAAACTCATTTTGGTAAATGAGTTCAGTAGTAAAGTGGATAGGATAACAGCATGAAACAAACATATATCTATGTACCATGGTCACTTTATGGTCTACTAGCATAATACCCGTGCGTTGCCACGGAACAAATAAACATACAAAAATTGATCAATAATCAAAGGGTGTTAACACATGATCATTGATCTCTAGATCCTAGGCAAACATAAAGAAAATGGCCTCGTCTCTAGCTTTTCCCTATATGCTTCTGCTTAATCCTGGGCTCTGCCTCTAGCTCCATTTCCATCACACCATCGCTCAGCTGCTAAAATCTTAAACAAAAACAACTAAATCAAGGCCTAGCACTGGGTGGTTGAATTATAACCCGCTCATCTTCTTGTTCGTAATCAAGAATATAACATGATCGGTGCAGGTGCAACTATGACTCGAAGATTCAAGGAGAAAAAGAATGAAACATGTCCATGTTAATTACTTATCAATCTGATGCATATCAAGTTTACAACATATACATCATAAAAACAGATTATGATGGCAAAAACAACAACATGAGATGCAAATGAGCTCTTTTGCTAATTACCTTAGACACGAACACCAACTAAATTAAATTGGCCAATCACACTAACCTCGCTCGTGATTGTAACCATGGGATGAGGGAATATGGCCCTGCCTCCACTGAAGCCAGTCGGGCTTCGCCTGGCGGCGGCAAGGAGGAGGGGAGGTGGGGAAGATGTGCTGGCGGCTAGGGCTTCGTCCTACCGCCCGCGAGAGTGGCTCAAGCGAACATGGGCATCTTGGTCTTGAGAACCTAAAGTATACAAAGCTACAGTCAGTAGATCAATCATTACACTTTATTGACAAAAATTCCCCATTCATTCTATATTTTTAACCATTCATTATAGTTACAAGGCACATAATCTCTTATAGTTATATTTGACAATTGCTTACATGTCGATAGAGCACACAATGAAGGTATGTTTACATATTTCCTAAAGTGCTACTATGCATATCTTTATAAAAATCTCGTAAGCTATATATAATTCAATACCATGTGCATCTACATCCTAGTGCTAGAAACAATCAAAGCACTTTTGCGCACCAACCTTAACAACGGTCTTCTTTACTTCATCAGCTGCTCGCCGTCTGTGTCACCGCCATCGACCACCATAAGATAAATGTCACCGCCATTGATGGTGTCTTCACCTTCGGCACACCACACCGGCTGTGAAAGACATGATTGTAACCATGGGTTTTGCGGCATTGATGTGCACCGTACCAGGCCATGCCGCTCTCAGCTCCAACCATGAAAGTGAGTACCTACTGCAAACTGATGAAATGATCAGTACATGCTGGCAGGTAGCTCAAGGACATCGCTTAAGGACGTTAGTAGATCAGTGATTGGTTGAAGCTTGATTTGGACATAAATAAACTTAAAACACATCAATATGAGAACCTCATTGTTTGGTAACAGATTATAAATTGGAAAGGTGTGGCTGCTCTCAGGTGTGCACACACCCCTTATCCAGGTCGTTGTTATCCTTCAAGATTCATGCTAATGCATTTGTTCAATTTTCTGTTGATTTTAAAGCATGATGAATGCATCAGATTAGTAATTTTTTACAGTCTCCTTATATACTTCCAATTTGGCTAATGACATGCTGGAAATTGCATTTTGAAAAAACAAGTTGTAAACCAGGACAATAGGATGTGATATTCATGTCTCAGTCATAACATGTGAATAATGCTTACCAGTATATATACATCTCAGGTATGATAAGAAAATATGAAAAAGTAGTCGGGATTGCAGGTGAGAAGTCAACACCCAATCAGCAAAGGTAGAGACAGTAAGTAGATGACAAGCTGACTTCTTTTCCCGCCGAATCTCTGATATAACCTTAATGTGGCCAACCAATTAATTTTAACTTGCCAAATGGATGGTAAGGGCAATACACACAAAGAAAAATAATAAATTGTTAGTAAAGATTTGACGAAATAATTGTAGAAGACAGGGATACCCATGGAAGCAAAATCTCACTTGAGTTTCCCCCTAAAAAACAGAGTCCACGCCCAGTCAGTATGCATAACAACTGGCTTTAGTTGGCTAACTGTACTGTGAATTTCATAACACACTTCACCTCTGTTATTACAGGCACAATGGGATTAACATTGGCAAAATCAACTATGCGTGCCGCAAAACATCCACTCAACTCAACTGTGTCATCAAATTGCAGTAGTAGAAAAAAGATGGTAATTGCTATAAATTGAGTGCTAATTCAGTTGACATAGAATCATCAGAGCAAATCGTTTGTGCATGTTTAACGCATCTAAAAAACAATACTTTATATGTTTTTTCTGCAATTTTTCTCGTCGAAGTAAAATCTGACATGATGGAGAAATTGAAGATTAGCCCATCCAGTTTACTTTAACATGCAATGCACTCACAACAAATTGCTTTATGAAAGAAACCGTAGCTGCCCTTATGCGATGCACATATATACCTGAAGCGTTGTAGAAGCTCGGCCTGTGTGGCGGCCTATATGACATAGAGCATGCGTTCCCGACGACGGCATAGATGTGCTAGTCCCGAAGCGTAGGGGTGGTATGGGAGTGCAGGCACGTCCTGCGGCATCCGCGTCAAGACGACCTCCTCGATGGAAGCCTCAACCCCGGCCTCAAAGCGGCAGTTGGCGATGGCGTCGATGACCACCAGCAGGCGGAACCGAGGGGTTAGGGCCTGTTGAGTGCCATGACCTCATGGATCGCGGCGAGGGAGGCCGATGTGACGACGCCGCCAAGTTAGAGCGAACACCTCAGGGGGTAAATAGGAGTTGTCTTCTCCTTCTGAATCCCCCTCAGAACAGATATCTTCCTCTCGATTACAATCTGAAATGCGTGGAGGGGGGCTGCCTTTGCGCCAACCATGGAGCGACGTCTGCATGAAATTTTATTGCCACGCGAGGCTCGTCTCTTTTGCTCTACATGTTCAGTTCCATTGTTTACAATAACTGTCATGCATAGGAATAAAACATAGTGAGATTATGTAAGGAGTGCATGCAGAAATCCAGAGTGATGATAGCAACCTGTGGATAGACCCAAAACCAATAATAGCAGGAAGATAATGGCTTCAGTTAAAAAATACAGATAATGGCTTCTTTACTATTTGTTTCCCACCCAACATGAAACTCATAGTAGACACCGGAGATTAACCAGATGGTAGATAGATACTATTGATAGCGGCCCGATATGTACCCCACAACCATTTAAAAACTCAAGTTTGACCATTAGTTTGGAGCTGACTCAGGGTCTAATCGGTGAACAGGACGATAAAGTAGCATGTAATATTAAGCGATGCATAACGTAAGCAGACACGAAAGAGTGCAACCTCTCTTGTGGACCCCTGTAGTCCTCGAGGTCATCTGCTCGGTTGATGATGGTAATGCAGTTTTCATGGCTGCCAGCAGAGGGGAAGAAGATCTGAGGCGGCGAAAGCCAGTCTGGAGGCCGGATCCCTGCTGTGCTGGACCCTTCTGTCGTTGGAGTAGCTGAGCTGGGGTGGAGGACGGCGCAGCAGGAGCGGGACAAACCACGCAAGGTTTTCTTTGACAACTATCTATAAGAGAAGTAATTATGTAAGGGATCGTTTGAATCGAAGGATTCCAACAATGCAGGGATAGGAAATAGACAGGAATAGGATAGGAATGCACGTGCAAAACAGAGAATTTAAAAACACATGATTTCTGCCAATCGGGGTGTTTGATTCACAACAATTGGAAGATCATAGGATGCAAAGAAGCATGGTGAGATTAAGTCAACCCACAAGAAAATGTATGGTTATAATGCTACTATCTCTTAGTCTTGTGCTTCATGAATCGGAATTTGAAAAGGAGGACAAGTGAAAATTAAAATTCCTACGTTTTTTTATTTCAAGGAGACACTAAAGGAACAAATCCGTGTGCTCAGTGGACAATATATATAACATGTAGAGTAAAAAAGAGATGCAACAATTGTACAACCTCTTTGGCGAAGCCATGTCGATCTCAGCGAGATTGGTTTGGCCGGTGAGGATGCTCCGGCTGACTTTGCTGTCGGAAGAGGGGAAGAAAATCCTAGGCGTCTGGAGATGGAGCCCGAGGTACTGCTCCGATGTGATGGAGGGTTTCGTCATTGGAGCAGCTCCGGTGAGTTGTACGACGCCAAGGCTGAAGCACGACAAGAGAGACAACAAACAACGTTAACCTGAGTGGAATTCTAATAGCATCTCCAATACATGCCATAAAATACATAACCACAAAGTGCTAGATGTAAAATACAGCAGCCGCTCATCTCTGAACTTAACTGTCGAAACTGAACTTAACTGTCGAAACTGAATTTTGCTGTCGAAACTGAATTTTGCTGTCGAAACTGAACGCACTAGCAAGGTGAGGCTACATATCGGTCGACTGACTTTTTCATCTCTGGCCAGTCGATTTTGCAGCCGTTGGATACGAAATCAAGGGCCTGCGGTTCATCTTGAACCTCCACCCCCCTGAGCCGCCAGCCACCACCGGCCAAACAGCAGCCCCCCCGCTACCCGCGGCCGGCGGTGCGCCGCCCCGCCCGCCCCAAAAACACTCCCCACCGCCGGTCCGCCACCGCCCCGGCCATCCCTCTTAGGCCCCCCCGTGCCGAGCTTTTTCTCCGGCGATCCCCACGCCACCGCCCCGCCAACGCCCCGCCACCGTCGGCGACCACCGCCCCCATCCTGAACCCTAAGATAGGTAGTGGGGTACCTCTCCGGTGAGCCCCCCTCCCCGCTGCGACTGGTTCTTCCTTCACCCCGGTGAGCCCCCCCACCCCCTGAAAATCGATTGACCCAAAAGTTGATTCGGTCGATTGAAGTGTAGCTAAATCGGAGCAGCATCGCAAGCAAGAGCAAGAGCGAGAGAAGCAGCGCAAGCAAGAGTAATAGCAAGAGCAGACCAGGCAGGGGACCGAGAGAAAGAGCAGAGCAGCAGCGCGAGCGAGAGCTAAAGCAGCAGCAGCTCCTACTGATGTGGACGTCACCGCCGAGGGAGCGACGCCGTGGAGGAAGTGGCGGGCGACGCCGCCGTGGATGGAGCCGCGCCGTGTCGGCTCAGGACCGAGCGCTGGCAGCACCGTGAGAACGAATCAAGAAGAAAATACGGCGATTAGTGTACAACCTCTTTGGTGGCGCTGATTATGCCGCAGCTTCATCCGAGGAAACGCTAATGATGATGCTCTTCTGGTGGTGCAAGTGAAGACGGCGGTGTGGGAATGGAGGTGGCATGAAAGATGAGGGCAACATCGGGGCAGCTCCTTGGAGGTGGAGGACGGGGTGGCTAAACCGGCGGGAAGATGAGATTGACGACGGATCCTCATCCGGTACGGTGGATGAGGGACGTCGAGGTGTTGCTGTGGATGACGTCGTCGAGGAAGAGGCTCCGGCTGGTTGGCGGACGGAGCAGGGTGTGGGGTTTCGTCGCGGATTTTCACGGCCTCGGTGTACGAATGGGTGGGCGGATGGGATGGCAGTGGGGAACCATGGCTTAGAGGCGCGCTTGTCTGAAATGTGGGGTAAGTTACGAAAGTACCCCCATCGATTTGAGGCAGTTCTTTCGGTTCAGGGGTACCACGGGCATTTCACGTGTCGGGATTTCACAGGAGGTCGGAGTTTTCGCGTGCGTTGTAATTTCGGAATAGCAAGGCGCGGGTTGAGATGGAGGGAGTTGTCGGAGCACAACGAGACAAAGATATATCTTAAATATTTCGGGCTAACAAGGCGCGGGCTGAAATTTCTGGACAACCCTAACGTGTACTGTACCAAATCAATGCGCACTACAAATGTCATTCAGAACTTTGAATTCATGTTATGTTCAATTAAAATATTTCGCTACATGTATAATGCATGCAACCTACTACTCAAATGAATGTTTTAGTGCATTCCAAACGTATATACTACCACTTCAATATGAACTAAATTTGAATTCGTTTCTCTATTTGAATAAGATCTACAGTAATGATTGTTGTGAAGTCAAAGCATTTGAATTCGTTTCTCTGTTTTAGTAAGATCTACAATCATCATTATTTTCAAGTTAAACCATCGTTTGTATATTATCTTCACAGCACACCACATGATTAGTCTCGAGTTACATATGAACTATGTGTACTATATGAACTCGAACTAGATTTTTTGAATCCACTTTATTCTGATTTCAAATCACATTACATTCCTAGGTCTAGCTAGATCTTCATAATCTAAACCATGTCTCATATGTATAATGTGTTTATCACATTATGTATGGTGCCCCGCCCCCTACGCCTACAAGTATTTAGATGTGAGTTGCAAACACCACACATCACCACAAATTCAAATAAAATGTGAGAATGTTTGATATATAGTATTGTTTAGATTGTTCGATATTTAGTTGTAAGCTGCAAACGCCACACATTATCACAAATTCAAATAAAATGTGAGATTGTTTGATGTATAGTATGGTTTAGATTGTTCGGCATTTAGCTGTGAGTTGCAAATGCCATGCATTATCACATTATGGTATAACATGTGCACAGCACGTGTATCACCGCTATATTCATGCATGCAATGTTTAAAACACTAGCATCTCCTATTCAAATATATGAATCCGCTTTCATATCAAATTATGATCTTTGTTAGTCTCTTACACCCACACAATCCTCTAACCTTTGTAGCTACCACTAACTTTCTCTCGTGCATGCACACGCCCTCCCCCTCCCTCGCATTCTATCCACCGGGCTCATTCATTTTTTTTCTTTAGGTCATTCTCCCAGAGTCTCCACAACTCCTTTCCGACACACACTGATCGATAAACCTCTCCAGCGATGCCTGGCTACAACATACACACACCTTCAATCTCCTCCTTTATGTGTCCTTGCCTCGTGTCTCTCATACGGTCAGACACACATGTGAACTCTCGCCCCTCTTTTCGTCAATCTCACAACCGCACACTCCTCCCCCTATCTAGCTAGTAGTTGGGCCTCTCGGACCACCTCCTAGCTCCATTCTCTTTGTCTATCCGTCTCGCTGGGCCTTATTTGCCTCTAACAAATGGACGTACACCGACCGATCTCTTGTTATACATATAGCTAGCTAGGTCCTTATAACTCGTTTTTACCCACACGTCAATCGATCTACCTCATTAGTTGTGTCTCTCCCTTCCTCCGACAAACAACAATTGATCTACCGATCTAGTTAGGTTTGCTTACCAAACACATGGTTCCCCTTCATCATCCATGGATGCGTCCCAATAGATCTATCACGCACAGGCACACACAGAAACACATCCCCACTCTTATTGATAACATTGCAATTACACCCTCAGTTTGTCTAGTAGGCCTCTCCCACCATCTTCGAGAAGCAACTCCATCACCCATCCAGCACTCTACCCCTCTCCCTCCCTCTCTCTCTCTCTCCTCTCTCTCTCTCTCTGTCCCATCATATTTCCCGTCCTTCAGTTATGTATGGATCGATTGATCTCCCTCTAGACATAGCTGGGTCTCTCCTTCTCAACACATATACGAGTCGTTCTACCTCTATAGTTAGGCCTCTGCCTACCCCTCCCCCCACCCCCTCCCCCCCACACGCCGATACATCGAGCGCTCTAGTCATGTCTCCCTGCCACACACAAACTTGACATGTGCCCTCTAATGTTCCAGTAGGCCAGTCGCCCTATATCTTTCACTTGCACACACACAATTTCGATGGCTCTCTTCATCGATCTCGCACCCACCCACTTGATCCTGTCTTCGACTCTATCGATAGCTATGACCCCTCCCTCTCTTCTCGTGGATTGCCCGACCCTCTATGTATGATATGGATAAGCCTCCATTTCACACACATTGCATGCAAAATTTTGTTTGAGATGTCATCGACACATATTCCCACAAATAATTCACGAAATCAACCCCCACCCCAAAACAAAAAACACTCACGAACGCAGTTTGTATCTCTCACACACACCCACGTAGGTGGGGGACGTGCACGAAGAGAAGAGGTGCATGCACGATGCACGTACTCCCGTCTCTTTCCCAACCACACCCGTGCGGGTACACGGTGGAGCTCATTTCTGTATGAAAAAGGCAGCCCACGTGGTAATTTGGCACGTGTAATGGTTGTCCACTTGGTGGAGGGAGGATCGTCTACCACGGGTGAACAAACAAATTGCGACTTGACGTGTTATGTTAAAAAAAGAGGCAAACCATGTGGGGCCTACCTTAGAGGCAAGGCTCTATACACTGGACTACTTTTGATGTGTCCCGTCAACTCGCAGAATGAGGAGAAGCTTGCTTAGTACGCCGTCTCCCCCGTTCCTAAATATAAGTCTTTGTAGAGATTTCACCATGAACCACATCCGGATATATATAGATGCATTTTAAGTGTAGATTCATTCATTTTTTCCCGTATGTAGTGGAATCTTTACAACGACTTATCTACTAGTAATAGCTAGCCCCCACTACTAGGAATTCTCTATCCTCTCCTTGAGCCACATCATCAAAATTGATGTAGCCGTTAGATGAAGTAAATCAGTCCATAATAGCCGTCTGATCTAGACGTTGAGAGGCTCCGCACTAAGCCACATGCAAGCATGCTGAAATACCGTGGCACATGCATGTGAGTGGGTATTAAATCACATCAACATGTCTGCATGCAAGCATGCACTAGTAGCATGCATGTAAGTGAGCTTTTAAGTCCCATTAACATGTCAAAAAGAAAAATATAATCCCATTATGCAGTAGGAGTTAGCTGATCTTTTTTCCTTACGTGGGATGATCTAAATGATGATGGGAGTTTATTTAGTTTGTCTACAACATTTGTCATGCGGTTATAGATTTTTTGAGTTATATGAAATCGATAATTTTGCGCAGAGAGATATACCGCTGTTCCGCGGCAACGCGCGGGGACTCATCTAGTAATATTTAGGAACGGAGGGAGTAATATATAAAGAGTTAGGTGTCGCATGGTGATAGTGTAAGGTGGGCCATGTGATCACTGAGCCTGCATGTTTTCACTGCTCTTGCACGCCTCCGCTGTAAGAATGGAGAAAATTGTAATCTAGTAGTAGTACCTCCTTTCGCCGAAAGCGTGGGACATCCAGCAGTCCTACTACCTCAGTAATAAAGACCAATGAGCCGTAAAATCACATAGACCCAGCAGTAAGTTGGATGGACGAAGCAACCATCACTCTTGCGCCAGTGAGAGGTCGCGTCCGCTCTGCCCGGGCATGAATGCGGCATCGATTATTTGGAGCGGCGCTGACCGTTTCGGGCGGGAAGCGCGCGCGGGCGATGGAGGGGCTTTGGGTGGGCCAGGCTGGTCAGGAGCGGGCGTGGCAGCTGTCCGCATGTCCCTACCGGGCACGCCCAGAAATGAGAGGATCCACCGACTCTCGCGGCTAAAATCGTACACTACACAACATCTGTCTGTAGGAGTAGGTCGATCTGTCGCTCTCTCTAACACACACATGCTGTTAAACACACACACGCACACACACGCACAGGCACGCACATGCACGCACCTTGGTCCCGTTGCACCTTCTAACGTGACTTATTACACCTAGACGGAGGGAGTAGTAAGTATACGAGATACGGTGGTCACTGACTTAAGTTGAATACAAGTGCCCAAAATTTGTGTGCATGTTATAATAAGGATTCACTTAAAATAGTACGTGAGCGAACAGAGGGATCAATTGGACAGTGTTCCCGAGCAGTAGCGAGATGTGTGAGGTAAGAAACACCGCTGTCGCTTTTAATTTTTCTTATTAATTTGTTTGTTTCACCCTCTGACTGGTGGGACCCAACATACTACGTGGAGAGAGGTAAGGTGACTAAGGATGCATTATTTCTGCACCATTGTGGATAGTCTTACCACCAGAGCCACATGACACGATTATGATTGAAATCCCAATGACTCCCACACACACACAAAAAACACGACATGCTTGTCCCACGAATGCAGGAATGTATAAAAGGTTATTTCCCTCTCATTGAACATAATGGGAGGGTTGTGTAGCTGGTTAGCCTGTTCGCTCATCAAACTTGAGGTCTCGGGTTCGATAACTACACTTGAGCATAATTTGTGCCAGGAGGATTCTTTGAATGGTCAAAATGTTTTCTAGGGTTTGCATGCTTCACACTCTCTCTCCATTATATATATACACGCTGGAGCCTCAGCGCTTGTAGTTGCTCTCTTCACACTCTCTCGCCCTCTCCCGCTGGAGCATCAACGCTTGCAGTTGCTCTCTTCGCACTCTCTCGCCCTCTCTAGATCTAAACAAGACTTCGTTGGCCTCTCTCTCCCCTCACTACTGCTCAAAGAGCCGGCAGGATCCGTCCATCGGGAAGGGAAGGAGGCTCAACGCTATCGCCGTCGGCGAGGGACTACCGGCATAGCTGTTCACTTTCCACCCAGCGGTGACGCAGGAGGGCCTCCGACCCCTTCTTCTTCGCCGTCGTCCCGTCACCCACCGAACCACGCCCCAAGAACCTTAAGGTATAATTTACTTCCTCCACATGCATTGCTCTAGCTGCATGTATACCATGAATCTAGGACGTGGTTCAAAGAGGAAAGGAGTGGGGGGAAGTAATGGGAAAAGTTGTATATATAGCATGAATCTAGGACGTGGTTCAAAGAGGAAATGAAGGGGGAAAGTTGTATAGCATGAATCTAGGACGTGGTTCAAAGAGGAAAGGAATGGGGGAAAGTGGTGGGGAAAGTTGTATCGCATAAATCTAGGACGTGGTTCAAAGAGGAAAGGAAGGGGCGAAAGTACAAGTTCAAAAAGGAAAGGAAGGGACAAGGCTTTAGAGTTTGAGCAGGACTAGATTTTCTGCGCTCACATAGGGAAAGGTGTCTAAAGATAACAAAACTGGGACCAACACAAATATGCTCCTTGGTTGTTTGTTCTTTGTTGCAACAGACTGTGCATGGCCACAGTACATCGGTAGATGCACATGGTGCTGGTGCGTCCACTATCCCGTGCAACTCATTAGCTGTTGTTAATCTAAGGCCCTGTTTGGTTAAAAACTCCCTAGTCCCTACCTGCTTGGTTCAGGGACTAAACATGGACTAGAGGTTATTAAATGACATGCTAAAATACCATGTTACCCCTAGTAATGAACTAATAGAGACAAGGTGCGATGCGTGGTAGGGGCAACTGTTGGAAAAAGTCCCAAAAAGACTCCCTCAGGGTCTTCTTTCTTTAGTCCCAAATGCCCACTTTTAGTCCCTAAAAGTCCCTCCTGTTTGGTTTAGATGGGACTGCCACGGAGTTTTTCTAGTCCCTACACCAAAATGTCCCTGTAAACAAACATCCTCTAATAATGCCGCTGGAAAATTGATGCAATGCCACAGTTAAAAGAAAATTACATGTTTAACGAATTTTATTGTTAATATAATCTCTATGTTAATATTAATCAATGCCACCATTTGAGAAATGCTACTGTCTTGCTTTCTTTCCCATTTTGATAAGGTAGATGCTTCTTTTTGTTGGATTCTGTGTCATCCACCGTTATTGAACACTAATTGTTTCCTTTGCACCTATGTGTAAACATGGTTATCTACTTCACCTCGTTGCCATTGTGACCTTTTGTTGCACTGCACAAAACACTTTTGTTTTAAGAGTGTTTTGTGCAGCTCAACCAAAATGTCACACCGACAACGTTGCTTGATTGCTTGATCTTAGTGGAACTGCACAAGAGGAGATCTTACTTCCTATCCGCTAAGGAGAATTTGGTTCAGATCTTCTTCTTGTGAGTTGTTTGAATTCCGCATCATGAGAGGTCAGAACTAGCCTTCTTTCACATGATTCTGCAGTGTGCTTTCATATGTTGTGCTACTTGTACGATAATGTTGCTTGATTTCAGTGAACAGCACAAATGGAGACAAGACTTCCAATCTGTATGTGCACCGTAATATCCCATTGAGGTAAGATAAGGATATTTCACAACTGCTAGCTTGTATTTTGCCACTTTCATCAGAAAATTAAGTTTAGTACTATACTTGTGCTCCCTAATTGACATGCCAAATCTTACATTGAAGGCGAAGCTTGTCTGTTATTGAACCAAGTGATGAAGGGGAAGAACAAGTGGAAGAAAAACAAAAATCAACTCCCGGTGCTGTAATGAAGCACTGGAACTGTGATGACACAAGTAATGATATAGTTTTGCATCTAAATTTATTGCTATGGCTGGAACGAGCAATTGTTTTGCCAATGATTTGATGCCACTCTTAATGTAATATGTAATTATCTCTACTTGTGCAAACATGGATCTTCCTTGAACATACCATATATTTTAGTGGAACTGCACAAGAAGATGTTGGAAACATTAAACTAATCGAGGAGTAAATAGTAAGCATGGCCACCACCATAGATAGCAACAGATGGTTCCGGAGAAGTGCTTCATCTGTATGCTCTACACAATAAGCCTCCTGACAAAGGTTGGTACTCGCCCACTAATTTCATCCATATGATTGAGCTTTGTCATCTCTATTGGTGTTGTGCTACTGTTTAGATACTGTCATGAAAAAGTGGTATTGTCCTTGAGAAGTGCTTCTTCTGTGTTGTTTTAAATATTTCCTTTCCTTTTTTTCGAGCAAACAGGGATGCTAGCATTTAGTAGTCCTCTTGTCTTTGCACAACAGGATCATCTTCCTCTGAGGAAGAATATGGAGTACGTGAAGTGACTAGTTCCGATTATGCCAGGATGAAGAAGCCCTGTCTATCTTCTCATCAGAAGGAGCAGTTGAAGGATGGTTACATTACTCCCCACAAGATCAAACTAACTTCAGCTCAGAAGGACTGACAAATCTCCATTTTTTTTGCTGTAATGCGCGAGTACAATGTTGTTCTAGGATTCTTTCTGGTGAGTTCCATTTTGCTAAAAGTGTTCTCTACATGGACCATGTATGTGCCTGTTGAAACTATCAATTCATAGTATAGTTTGCTTTATACTAATCACTTTTTTGTATTTGTGCAAACAGGGGTGCTCATCTTGATTTCAATGGGAACTGTGCAAAATGTTCATGAATACATCGAATCATTCATTTCCACCACAAGAAAGGAGGTGCCGATAAGTTCAACGCGTCGCAACATATAAGGGCGAAATCATAGAAGCTACGCGCGAATTTGGTTGATTTTGGTGGAACTACACAAAAAGAACAGCTGGTTTATTTCGCACGAGGTGCCATGTCAATGTCCGAACTGATGGCAAACCCTGCCCATTCCACAATCGTAGGCATTTGATATTTTGGAATGGGACAACCTTGTAAAATTTTGCTCATTGATTTTAGCAAGACATGTGTTTGATATTTTTGAATGGGACGCCCTTTGCTGTCAGCACCGTCGATCAATTTTTTTCTTTATTCTTTAGTTGTGAAATAAATATTGCCTCTGACATGTGAGTCGCTCGGATGCATAATCATCGATTGTTTTTAATGTTCTCATTGAATTGCCAGGCCTGTGTGTTTGATTGCAATGTACAGAAACGCTAAAAAGCTGCTCAAACTCTTTGTACTCCTTCTGTTCCTTTTTACTTCGCACATTGTGAAAGTGCATACTTTTTGTATAAGATTGGTCAAAGTAGAGATACTTTGACTGCAGACAAAACTTGTATGCAGACTAGAAAGGACCGGAGGGAGTACTTGTATGCAAACGAGGTGATCACCCTGGGAATAATGCTAGTACGTATTGTTTTGCATGTTCATCCAATGCCAGTGATACAGGAATTCAAACTAGTCGAAATAAATTCATTCATACACGGTCGGATTTCATATAAACATGCCGGATTTCATTACATTTCATACATTCTTCAACTAAAAAGGGGTGCGCTGGAGGTATAATTAATTAACCGAAGCTACCCACCTGTGTCCCGCTGAGCCGAACAGAAGCTTCAGTGACTTAACTGCAGGTGCAGTTACGTAACTGACATGTGGCTTGTTGGGCCCATGTGTCAGTCAGCCAACTGCACCAGCTATTAAGTAGAAGCAGTGTTCTTCTCCAGCGCAGCTCTCCGACTCCACGTCGCCGCCAAGAAGCTAACCGGCCGTCAATGGTCAACCCGCCTAGCTTGGCTTCAACCAGAGGGTAGCAGCGGTGGCCTTACTTGGACCCGAGCGGCGGCGGCGACCTACTGTGTTCTACTCTTCCTCGTTTTCTATGTGGCGCGGCCTCGTTGGCAACGGGGCGGCGCCTCGGCGGAGCCGGCGATGTCCTCTGTCTCATTGCCGGCGGGCGGTGCCTCAGCGGAGCGGTGGAAATCCTCCCCCACGTTGCCAGCAGGGTGGGGCCTTGGCTGAGCCGGCGATGTCCTCTGCCTCACTGTTGGCGGGGCGGGGCCTCGGCGGAGCCGACGGTGTCCTCTGCCTCGTTGTTGGCGCCGCGGGGCCTCGGTGGTGCAGGGCCTCGTCAACACCAGCGGAGCGGGGACTCATTGGAGCCGGCATTGTCCTCGGTCTCGCCAAACAGCGCCTCGCCCGCTTCATCGCCCTCTTTGCCAGCCTCTTTGTAGGCGGCCGCAGCCTCCGCCACCTGCATGCGGTACCGCCAGCGCTTGAGGCAGCCCTTGCGGGCGGAGCGGTACGAGTCGAGCAGCACCTCCTGCTCCGCCCGCTCCGCGGCGATCTGCTCCTTCGCCTACAAGTGCTCTTGGAGGAGATGGTGGTTGTAGGCAGCGTTGGCCTGCGCCTCATGGAACTGCTCCTCACGCATCTGCCTCACCCTGTCCATATATTGGGCACGGGCCTCGCTGATGGTCATGGTGCAATGCACCGGCGAGGATGGCGTGGAGGAGGGGGTTGGCGCCGGATCATCGACTACCATGTTTTCCATTGGGACGCCGTCGTCCTCCGACTGCCTGCCTGCCAGCAGGTCGGCAGCAATGGCTGCCATCTCCTTGTGGTCCGTCGTCCACCCGTCCGGAAGAGCGCTGGAGTGCGAGGAAGCCATGGTGGGCAGTAGTGGTGTGGACAGGAGAAAGGGAACGGATGCGGATGACTGCGGCTATGGCCGGTGCAACAGTTTATATAGCAATGGTGGGCGGGCAGAGGGACGGACGTGTGGTGCCGGAGTAGCCGCCTTGGCAACCGCATATCATTAATGTGGGCGGCAGATGGACGGAAGGACGGACGGCACTTGTGTCGTTTGAAGGCGGAGCAATCGCCTGCACCGGGAAGCGGGGCGGGCGGTGCTGACTGTTTCGGGCGGAAAGCGCGCGCGGGCGAGGAGATGACTTTACCTGGAGAGGATGACAATGGGGACCCACCAGGTCCATACCCTCACTTATGTAAGTGCCTCCTTATTATATATATATAACTATAATTTATTTTGCTTCCTCCTGGTTTCCTGACATCACGGTCCCATACCATTGTCAACCTATGTAGTACTCCCTCCTTTCCAGTTTATAGGGCTTATCTCAAAATTTTAGTTTTTCCATTTTATAAGGCTCAATTTGGTTGTTCCCCATCACATGTTCAGACTTCAAGGTGCATTAAATCATTGCATGCAAGTATTAAGAGAAAACTGACCAATGCATGCACTTTATGCAGGCATGCATTGCAATTAATGCATTCGTAAACATAATTTTTTGAGGAAAATAAGAGCATTAATTGGGTGCTTTTGCAAACTACAAAAAATATTCCACCACTCATCATCTACCTTGGTTGGTGAGATTTTTGAATTGAGCCTTATAAACCGGAAAGGAGGGAGTAGTCACTAAACGAGAGAATTGCACAAGAAGCGGCCGACAGCTGGGACCAAGCAGCTCAAGCAATATTTGTGTTTTTGAGGTGTGAGCACTGCAGAGTTTTTCGATGTTTAGCCCAGATATTAATTTTTCTCGTTTGAACAACAACAAAAACATCGATGCAGGTATTAACTGGGCGGGCTTTGGGTAAAATGGCTAGCCCAGCTATACTTTTTTTAAGGAATACCCAGGAAAGGTCAAGTTGTTATTCTCCGCCCCGCTGGGCTACAAATCTTTCCTAGGAGGGATGCATTAGGCTTAACAAGAAAATGGGCTTTAAGAAATAATAAATGGGATGTAATTATGAAAACTGGGCAGTAACTATAAAAAAATGCACCAAACACGTGATTACTTTATAAAATATTATTTTTGGATATTGAAAATTTTAATTTCATTAATTGTTGCAAGCGCAATGTTTCGCTGGATTTTTACGTAATATAAATTGATATTGAAATTGTATTTAATCTGACTAGAAATTTTGAGATAAAAATATTTCGGATCCCATCAAAATGTGGGAAATTTTATTGAATTCTGTTGTCAACAGTTGGTTGAAATGGGCTGTACTTTTAACAAACTGTAAATGGGCAGTAGTAAATTCCAATAGAATTCAAAATTGGGCTACACATTCTTACAAATCTCAAATGGGCTATAAGTTCTCTGCCACACACTTCTGGCCTTACTAAGTTGATGCGTCCCCTAAAAAACAGAGTTGACGTGTATGCAAGGCTTTGTCAACTTATAGTCAACACGCGGTTCTAGCAGCAATGGTCGTTGGATGTCCATCCAACGGATGTCGTGCTTCTTCTTCAATCTCGGATATTCTAGCTTCACCCGCCCAAAAAATGATTCCTCCCCCTGACATCTGGAGCGCATCGTTTCAGAAGCTGACCTCTGGGCCTACTAAGTTGACGTACCAAGGGCTTTGTCAACTTAGTCAATATAAACGATTCTTGCTGCAGTGACTGAGGGAGTCCTGGATTAGGGGGTGTTCGGGTAGCCAGACTATACCT
This sequence comes from Triticum urartu, assembly GCF_003073215.2. Taxonomy (NCBI): domain Eukaryota; kingdom Viridiplantae; phylum Streptophyta; class Magnoliopsida; order Poales; family Poaceae; genus Triticum; species Triticum urartu. The sequence continues at coordinate 479,873,729 of NC_053026.1, forward strand.
TCAGCTGGACTCCAGGACTATGAAGATACAAGATTGAAGACTTCGTCCCGTGTCCGGATGGGACTTTCCTTGGCGTGGAAGGCAAGCTTGGCGATGCGGATATTCAAGATCTCCTACCATTGTAACCGACTTTGTGTAACCCTAACCCTCTCCGGTGTCTATATAAATCAGAGGGTTTTAGTCCGTAGGACAACTTCATCATACAACAATCATACCATAGGCTAGCTTCTAGGGTTTAGCCTCCTTGATCTCGTGGTAGATCTACTCTTGTACGACCCATATCATCAATATTAATCAAGCAGGATGTAGGGTTTTACCTCCATCAAGAGGGCCCGAACCTGGGTAAAACATCGTGTTCCTTGCCTCCTGTTACCATTCGGCCTAGACGCACAGTTCGGGACCCCCTACCCGAGATCCGTCGGTTTTGACACCGACATTGGTGCTTTCATTGAGAGTTTCTCTGTGTCGTCGCTTTTAGGCCCGATGGCTCCTTCGATCATCAACAACGATGCAGTCCAGGGTGAGACTTTTCTCCCCGGACAGATCTTCGTCTTCGGCGGCTTCGCACTGCGGGCCAATTTGCTTGGCCACCTTGAGCAGATCGAAAGCTAGGCCCCTAGCCATCAGGTCAGGTTTGGAGGCCTAAACTACACGGCTGACATCCGCGGGGACTTGATCTTCAACGGATTCGAGCCACAGCCAAGCACGCCGCACTGTCTCGATGGGCATGATATAGATCTGCCACCGAACAGCGCCTTGGAGGCCGCACACGAATCGGTTCCGACCATTGATTCGGAGCCTACAGCGCCGATCGAGGATCAGCGGTTGGACACTGCCTCAGGGTCTGCGATCTCAGAGGTGATCGAGCCGAACTCCAGCCCCGCACTTCGCATGGACCGTGACTCCGAGGAGCCGGATTCCTCTCTGAACTCCGAGCCCCCCATGCCCCTGCCGATCGAATCCGATTGGGCGCCGATAATGGAGTTCACTGCCGCGGACATCTTTCAGCACTCGCCCTTTGGCGACATCCTGAATTCTCTAAAGTCTCTCTCTTTATCGGGAGAGCCCTGGCCGGACTACGGTCAGCAAGGTTGGGATACAGACGATGAGGAAATTCAAAACCCACCCACCACCCACTTCGTAGCCACTGTCGACGACTTAACCGACATGCTTGACTTCGACTCCGAAGACATCGACGGCATGGACGACGATGTAGGAGACGAACAAGAACCAGCACCTGTAGGGCGCTGGAAGGCCACCTCGTCATATGACATATATATGGTGGACACTCCAAAGGATGGAGATGGCGATGGAACAGCAGGGGACGATACCTCTAAGAAACAGCCCAAGCGCCGGCGTCAGCGGCGCCGCTCTAAATCCCGCCAAAGCAAAAACTGTGATTCCGGCACGGGAGAGAATACTACTCCGGATAGCGCCGAAGAACACCCCCTCCAGCAAGATTCAGCACAGGAGGACAGAGAAGCCAGCCATCACGAGAGGGTAGCGGACCAAGAGGTTGAGGACGATAATTATACGCCTCCCTCCGAACACGAGGCAAGCCTCGATGACGACGAGTTCATCGTGCCAGAGGATCTCGCTGAACAAGAGCGTTTTAAACGCAGGCTTATGGCCACGGCAAGCAGCCTCAAGAAAAAGCAGCAACAACTTAGAGCTGATCAGGATTTGCTAGTTGACAGATGGACTGAAGTCCTTGCGGCCGAAGAGTATGAACTCGAACGCCCCTCCAAGAGTTACCCAAAGCGCAGGCTGCTACCCCGACTAGAGGAGGAAGCACCTACATCACCAGTGCATGACATGGCCGACCGGCCAACTCGTGGCCGCGACAGAGAGGCCTCTTGGCCCTCCACTCAAGCCATGCCCCGACGCCGCGTCAAGCATACTAAGGCACGGGAAAATGCGCCCGACCTATGCGACATACTGGAGGACAAGGCAAGGCAAACAAGATCGATCTACGGATCACGCAGGCGCCCCACGACACGTGACGGTGATCGTCACTCCGGATGCAATAAATCCGGCCGGGCCGAACTCAACAGACAAAGCTCCTTCGAGCTGCCTCGTGATATAGCCCAATACAGAGGCGCCGCACACCCACTATGCTTCACAGATGAAGTAATGGATCATAAAATCCCTGAGGGCTTCAAACCCGTAAACATCGAATCGTACGATGGCACAACAGATCCTGCGGTATGGATCGAGGATTATCTCCTTCATATCCACATGGCCCGCGGTGATGATCTACACGCCATCAAATACCTCCCACTCAAACTTAAGGGACAGGCCCGACATTGGCTTAACAACTTGCCAGTAGACTCAATCGGTTCTTGGGAGGACCTGGAAGCCGCATTCCTTGATAACTTCCAGGGAACTTATGTGCGACCACCGGACGCCGATGACCTAAGCCACATAATTCAGCAGCCAGAGGAATCGGCCAGACAATTCTGGACACGGTTCCTAACAAAGAAAAACCAGATATTCGACTGTCCGGACGCAGAGGCCTTAGCGGCCTTCAAGCATAATATCCATGAAGAGCGGCTTTCCCGGCACCTGGGACAGGAAAAGCCGAAATCTATAGCAGCCCTCACGACACTCATGACCCGCTTTTGCGTGGGAGAAGACAGCTGGCTAGCTCACAGCAAAAATTTAACCAAGAACCCTGGTAATTCGAATACCAAGGACAAAAGCAACAGGTCGCGTCAGAACAAACAAAAGCGCCGCGTTAACAACGACAGCAACGAGGATACGGCAGTTAATGCCGGATTCCGAGGCTATAAATCCGGTCAAATGGGCATAGATCCAATCATTGAAGAAACGGAAAAAGCCATTCAAAAGAAATAATCAGGGCCCGTCTAGTTTGGACCGAATACTCGACCGCTTGTGCCAGATACATGGCACCCCCGAAAAGCCAGCCAATCACACCAACAGGGATTGTTGGGTGTTCAAGCAGGCAGGCAAGTTAAGAGCCGAAAACAAAGACAAGGGGCTGCATAGCGACAACGAGGAGGAGCCCAGGCCGCCGAACAACAGTGGACAGAAGGGATTTCCCCCGCAAGTGCGGACGGTGAACATGATATACGCAACCCACATCCCCAAGAGGGAGCGGAAGCGTGCGTTACGGGACGTATATGCGATGGAGCCAGTCGCCCCAAAGTTCAACCCATGGTCCTCCTGCCCGATCACCTTTGATCGAAGGGACCACCCCACTAGCATCCGTCACGGTGGCTTCGCCGCATTGGTTCTAGACCCAATCATTGAAGGATTTCATCTCACAAGAGTCCTCATGGATGGAGGCAGCAGCCTGAACCTGCTTTACCAGGATACAGTGCGAAAAATGGGCATAGATCCCTCGAGGATCAAGCCCACCAAAACGACCTTTAAAGGCGTCATACCAGGTGTAGAAGCCAACTGTACAGGCTCAGTCACACTGGAAGTGGTCTTCGGATCTCCGGGTAACTTCCGAAGCGAGGAGTTAATCTTCGACATAGTCCCGTTCCGTAGTGGCTATCACGCACTGCTCGGGCGAACCGCATTCGCAAAATTCAACGCGGTACCGCACTATGCATACCTCAAGCTCAAGATGCCAGGCCCTAGAGGAGTAATCACGGTCAATGGGAACACTGGACGCTCCCTACAAATGGAGGAGCACACGGCACCGCTCGCAGCAGAAGTACAAAGCAGCCTCTCTAGGCAGTTCTCCAGTTCGGCCTTCAAAAAGCCAGACACTGTCAAGCGCGCCCGGAGTACCCTACAACAAGACCGCCTGGCACGTTCTGAGCTAGCGTAGCCATGCGGCCCCAACCCTAGCCCTTGCGATATAGCGAAACCAGTGCTTCGCGTACATAACTACGCTCTTGAAATACCATGGGCACAGGGGAAGGGGCACTATCACGGCACGCCCGAAATACGGCTTTAACCGCACCAGGGGCTGCCGGATTCCTTTTTTTCTTTTTTTCTCTTACTCTCAGGACTCCATACTTCGAATGACCCGTTCGGCAATTCAACTGCCGCACAAACGATGCAAGATCCAGGAAAGCAGACAAGCCACGCCGCATTATGGAACTCCCAGGTGGTCTCTATTGCGAGCAGTATACCTGTTTTTTAATACAATTCCGCGGCCTGCCCCTGGCCAGGACATGTTAAATAGTCCAATTTCTTTTGCTTATCGCACTATTTGTATCGTTCCGCTTTCATAACAGCCTTTCTATAAACAATGCATAACTTTTTGTCTATTTTTTGCATTATCCTCTTTATATATATGTTTATTAATAACATGTTGCATCCGTACACTGTGGTACAGCAAAAATACGCCAGGGGCTTCAGTACCCATCAATATGGCGTGAGAAGTCCGTACACTTTCACAAGTGCGGCACCCCGAACTTATAGCACTATATGCATCGGCTTCGAATCATGATTTGGGTCAATAGTTGGGTTTGCCCGGCTCCTATGTTTTGGTGCCTTACGTTCTGCTATATCGGCTAAGGTAGCACTAGGAGAACTACTGCGATTGTGCCCCATTTAAGCTGGGCTGAGCACCTCAGTAGAGAAAGCTAAAACTGACTGTCATGATGAGGCGATAGACCGGTCGCTGTTCGAGAGGTTTTTCGAGTCCTTAAAGACTTATGCCGCTTCGAGCGAGGAACCGGCTTTTTCCGGCCAAGGTGTGGATAGCGCCCCGAACTCGGTCTTCCGAATACTAGGGGCTTCGCCAAAATTTAAAATTATTGAGTTTTATGGCTAAGTGAGAGTGTTCAAGCATTATAGTCTGATTGCCTTGTTCGTTGTGCTGAGCGCCTCCCTCGACGGACCCAATCATGGGAAAAAGAGCGCTCAGGTTTATCCCGAACACCCCAGCACTAGTGGCATGGGGGCAGAAGCCGACGACTGGCCATCTCTCAATTTTTTGATAAACATCCGCACAGAAAGTAATATTTTAAATTCAACAAGCATTGCTTAGCGCATATGAACAAGTTTTCAGCGCACAGGATAACACGAGCGAGTTCATTCAAAAATTACATCCTTGTTACATTCATCCGCCATAAGGCGGGCACCAGCCAGAACATCCTTGTAATAGTTCTCGGGCTTGCGATGCTCCTTCCCTAGCGGCGGCCCGTCCCTCACAAGATTCTCACTGTCCAGCTTACCCCAGTGCACCTTTGCACGGGCAAGGGCCCTATGGGCACCTTCGATGCAGACGGAGCGCTTGATGACCTCGAGCCGTGGACAAGCCTCCACCAGCCACTTCACCAGTCCGAAGTAGCTCCCAGGCAGGGCCTCTCCAGGCCACAGCCGAACTATGAAGCCCTTCAGGGCTTGTTCGGCCGCCTTGTGGAGCTCGACCAGCTGCTTCAGCTGGTCGCTCAAGGGCACAGAGTGTCCGGCCTCAGCGTACGGAGACCTGAACACCTTCTCCGTCGAGCTGCCTTCCTCGACTCGGTAGAATGCGGTGGCATCGGATACGCTGCGGGGAAGATCTGCGAATGCCCCTGGAGAGCTCTGGATTCGGGTAAGTGACAAGTAGTTTACTTTTATATGTCTGCTTTGCATAGAGAATTCCTTACCCGTCGCTATCTTTTTCACCGCATCCAATTCCTGGAGGGCCTTCCGGGCTTCGGCCTTGGCAGATTTGGCAGTTTTAAGGGCCGCAGCAAGCTCGGATGCTCACGTCTTTGAGTCGAGCTCCAAACTCTCATGTTTTTTCATGAGAGCCTGAAGCTCTTGCTGCACCTCGCCGACCTACGCCTCAAATTTCTCCCGCTCGGTGCGCTCCGTGGCCGCTTTCTTCTCGGCCTCGGACAGCGCCTGCTTGAGGGTCGCCACCTCAGTTGTGGCCCCTACAATAAGCAGTGTAATCCTATCATTTTTTGCAATTGCGTCTTCTTATAGGCATTTTTTTATATAAGGTATCTCTTACCTTCTTTCTCCTCGAGCTGCTGTTTGGCAAGGCCGAGCTCTTGCTCGGTCCGCTCAAGGCCCTGCTTCAGGGAACCCACCTCCGCAGTCAGTGCGGCGGTGGCCAGCAGCGAAGCCTGCATACGTATATTGACTCCTTTTTAGTTAGACTCCTGCGATATTTAATAGATCCTCTATTCGGCTTTTATTTCCGAACGCCAAATAGAGCATCAGGGGCTACAGTCTATGCGGTAATATTTTTACATATTTTTTACTTACCTCAAAGCCTGTTAGAAGGCTAGCACAAGCTTCAGTCAGTCCGCTTTTGGCGGACCGAACCTTCTGGACCACCGTACTCATGATGGTATGGTGCTCCTCGTCGATGGAGGCGCCCTTAAGCACCTCCAGCAGATTGTCCGGCGCCTCCGGTTGGACGGAGGACGCCGACTCAATAGGCTTGCTCCTCTTGGCAGAAGTTCGCCTGCCGCGGTCCGGAACCGTTGATGATTCCGGCGTGGTGTCTGGCTTAAAGCCGGACTTGGAGCCCTGGGGGGTTTGGTCCCCTTTACTCCTGGAGTCTGGGAGGTCGCCTCGCGGTTCCTCCTGGACCACCTCCTCTTGCCCCGGAGATTGTCGCGACGCCACTTTGGCGTCATCCGCAGCACAGGGGGAGGCAGCGGGCGGAACTGAATTCACGTCCAATGAATCCAGGGAGCCGCTCGACGACTCGTCGAGCCCGTCCTTGGGCGGGCTGCATGATTATATTCGACATTAGGGAAAGCTGCGCAACAAAAGGAATACCATGAGTTACTCTGGTATCCGAACACTTACGATTTCACCGGACGCTTGGCCCTGTCCGGCCACTCCTCTTCGTCCTTGTCGGCGTCGGGGGCGTAGTCCGGCGGAGGGGTTTTCCTCTTCTTGGACCCTTCGGCCTCCCCTACTGGGGCGGCCTTCCTCTTCTTTCCTCCCCCCACTGGAGGGGGAGAGGTCTCTTCTTCCTCCTCCTCGTCTTCACGGGAGGAGTGCATCTCGGACTCGTCGGACGACAAGTCTGACACCACCATATGCCGGGAACTATTTCGAGTCCCCGTGGCCTTCTTCTTCTTGGCCTTCTTCTCCGACACCACATAAGGTGCCGGAACTAGCAGCTTCACTAGGAGAGCAGGGGCTGGATCTTCGGGCAAGGGAGCTGGACAGTTAATCAGTCCGGACTTCGCCTGCCAATCCTGTCAAAGGTGAGGGAGTTTATATCCCGCATAGAGTCAAACTATGAAGAAAACTTAACATCCTGTAAAAGATGAAAATATTTTACCTCGCCAGCAGGACGCTGTGAGCTGAATCCGCGGTCTTCGGAGGCAGATGTGGGAGCCTCGGCGCCTTTGGTTAGCCCCTTCCAGACATCTTCGTACGTCGTGTCGAAGAGCCTGCTCAGAGTTCGGTGCTGCGCCGGGTTGAACTCCCACAGATTGAAGTCCCATCCTTGACACGGAAGGATCCAGCGGACGAGCATGACCTGGACTATGTTGACAAGCTTGAGCTGCTTGTTCACCAGGGACTGGATGCATTTTTGCAGTCCGGTCACCTCTTCTTCGTTGCCCCACGACAAGCCCGTCTCCTTCCAGGACGTGAGCCGTGTAGGGGGTCCGGATCGGAATTCAGGGGCTGCGATCCACTTTGGATCGCGTGGCTCGGTGATGTAAAACCACCCTGTCTGCCACCCCTTTAAGGTCTCCACAAAGGAGCCCTCGAGCCATAGGACGTTGGCTATTTTGCCCACCATGGCACCTCCGCACTCCGCCTGGTTGCCGCGCACCACCTTTGGCTTGACGTTGAAGGTCTTGAGCCAGAGGCCGAAATGGGGGCGGATGCAGAGGAAAGCCTAGCACACGACGATAAACGCCGAGATATTGGGGATGAAGTTTGGGGCCAGATCGTGGAAATCTAGGCCATAGTAGAACATGAGCCCGCGGACAAATGGGTGGAGAGGAAAACCCAGTCCGCGGAGGAAGTGGGGAAGAAATACTACCCTCTCATGGGGCCTCGGGGTAGGGAGAAGCTTCCCCTCCTCAGGAAGCCGGTGTGCGATGTCTTTGGACAGGTATCCGGCCTTCCTTAGCTTTTTGACATGGCCCTCCGTGACGGAGGAGACCATCCACTTGCCTCCCGCTCCGGACATTGTTGGAGAAGGTTGAGGTAGGAAGTGCGTGCTTGGGCGCTGGAGCTCGGGTGTGCAGAAGATGGATAGGCAAAGGAGGAAGAAGGCGTAGGTAAAAAGGTGGATCCTTATCCCCTTATATGGGCGGATGCGACTGTGCGTCCCCACCAGACTAGTAAAACTCGCTTGCCTCCCAAGCGCCGTGATAAATGGCGCGGTTGGGTTACCCACGTCCGTATTGATGAGAATCCTGTAAATGGGGGACACAATCTCTGCTTTGACAAGACGTGCCAAGGAAACCGCCTCGCAAAACATGCTGAGGTGGAAAAGTGAAAACGATTCGAATAAAGGCTTGGCCGTAGTGTGATGTCACGCTGCGGAATACGTCAGCAGATTAGATTTGTGTTAATATTATTCTCTCTGTGGCAATACGTGGAAACTTATTTTGCAGAGCCGGACACTACTCTTGGTGTTTACAAACTTTTATGGAGAATTTGGAGGAGGAACCCACCTTGCAATGCCGAAGACAATCTACGCGCCAGACTCGTCGTCATTGAAGCCTGGTTCAGGGCTACTGAGGGAGTCCTGGATTATAGGGTGTTTGGGTAGCCGAACTATACCTTCAGCCGGACTCCAGGACTATGAAGATACAAGATTGAAGACTTCGTCTCGTGTCCGGATGGGACTTTCCTTGGCGTGGAAGGCAAGCTTGGCGATGCGGATATTCAAGATCTCCTACCATTGTAACCGACTTTGTGTAACCCTAACCCTCTCTGGTGTCTATATAAACTGGAGGGTTTTAGTCCGTAGGACAACTTTATCATACAATAATCATACCATAGGCTAGCTTCTAGGGTTTAGCCTCCTTGATCTCGTGGTAGATCTACTCTTGTACGACCCATATCATCAATATTAATCAAGAAGGACGTAGGGTTTTACCTCCATCAAGAGGGCCCGAACCTGGGTAAAACATCGTGTTCCTTGCCTCCTGTTACCATTCGGCCTAGACGCACAGTTCGGTACCCCCTACTCGAGATCTGTTGGTTTTGACACCGACAGTGACTGTACGATGTCCATCCAACGGCCGTCGTGCTTCGTCAACCTCTGGTCTTCTTGCTCCAGCCGCCCAAAGCAGCGCCAGTCGTGTTGCCTGCTCCTGCCTCCCGTGGCCGGCTGTGCTGCCGCGGAGGCCTCACCGCCCCCTACTACTCCCATCGCTGGCCAGACCATCCCTCCACTCACCCACACCCCCTATTATTCTGCGGCGATGGCAGCGCAGCCAAACCAGTGAACCCTCGTACTCCTCTCCGCGTGTGCATCCACTGCCGTGTCTTCCCCGGCTCCGCATCGTCCCCTTCCTAGGCCTCGCCGTCGTCCACCGCCCTGGTGCTCTCGGTGCGGCATGGTCAACGTGGTCAAGGAACGACTTCCATCGGACGTGGACTGTATGTGGAGAGGCTGACAGCTGGGTCCACGGCAGCCGCAAGGAAGTGCCTCCTTATTATGCGCAAAATAATTATTCCTCCACCTGACAGCGGGGACCCACCGGACGGGCCACCGTATTTCGCAAAAAAAATGATTCGCCCCCTGACTGCTGGGACCCACGAGCTACATCTTCGCATGCAAGGAAGTGCGTCCGGGAAAAAATGATTCGCCCCCTGACTGCTAGGACCCACCAGCTACATCTTCCCACGCAAGGAAGTGCGTCCGAAAAAAAACAATTCGCCCCGCGACTGCTGGGACCCACCAGTTACACCTTCGCACGCAAGGAAGTGCGTCCAAAAAAAAACGATTCGCCCCCCTGACTGCTGGGACCCAGCAGCTACACCTTCGCACGCAAGGAAGTGCGTCTGAAAAAAAAACAAAACAATTCGCCCCCCCCCCGACTGCTAGACCCACCAGCTACATCTTCGCAGGCAAGGAAGTGCCTGATAGTCGGGACCCACCTGGTCGAAGCGTACGTAGCGTTATCATTCTGGTCGCGAATGTGTACGTACATACTGGTCGATGTAGTGGTGCGCACATGTCGTAGTAGAGGCGCGCACGTGTCGTAGTAGAGGCGCGCACGTAGCATGTACACGTACGTATAGCGGCCAGGGTGGAAGAAATAAAATACGGCCACGTATGTGTACATACGGGCAGGGTCTCAAACGCCTACTCGTGCATACGTACGGCCAGGGCTCGTGTAGATGGCTGGGTCGGAACAGAGAAACAACGTCGTCGTCATGTTCATGGGGAGGCAACGAAATGCGTCATATTCATGGGGAGGCAACGGAATGCGTCGTGTTCATGGGGAGGCAACGGAATGCGTCGTGTTCATGGGGAGGCAACGGAATGCGTCGTATTCAACGGGAGGCAACGGAATCCGTCGTGTTCATCGGGAGGCAACGGAATGCGTGGGAGCCAACCGGCTGGGTCAGAACGGAATGTGTGGTCGTGTTCATTGGGAGGGCTTGGACGGAACAGGCGATGGAAATGAGGCCTGGCGTACCGTAGAACGGAGGAAACGGACCTCCTACAGTCGAAACGGGGGCCCTATTGATAGGGAGGGGTGTGGCGTACCGCAAAACGGAGGAAACGGACCTCCTACGGTCGAAACGGGGGTCCTATTGATCGGGAGGGGTGTGGCGTACCGCAAAATGGACGAAACAGACCTCCTACGGTCGAAACGGGGGTCCTGTTCATCGGGAGGGGTGTAGCGTACCGCAAAACGGGACTCCACGGGATACTGTTCATCTCCACCATCAACCTCCTCCAGCCTCCATGGGCTACCGTTGTCGGGGATATACCCCGCGGCGTAAACCGGCCGGAAGTATAACCCGGCCGGACTAGGTGTTTCATTGGTAAACCGCCAAAGGATTGGCGACTTACGTGTCTGGCGGTTCACTGGTATGACGATTCATGAGCCTGAAGGCTCATTGGTGACCCGACGCGTGTTCCAGATGGATGACAAGGCCCAAGGCCCAGCAGGCCAGTTTATGTTAATGGCGGGCCGGTTTAAGAGGAAAGGCATGAGGAACATTTATCTTACACGGAGTTAAGACCTGGACTTGTATCCGGTTTGTATTAGAGATAGACTAGTCCTAATCCTAATAGGACTCTACATGTAACCAGCCCCTCCAACATATATAACGAGGGGCAGGGCTCCCCAAAAGGGACAAGATTGACAAGTTCCACAAGTTGGACAAGTTAGGTTTAGATAATAGCTCTCGAGATAGATCACTCTTGTAACCGTGGTCATCATCATCAACATCAATGAAGCAGGATGTAGGCTTTTACCTCCACCGTGAGGGGCCGAACCTGGGTAAAACATCGCATCTCTCGTCCCACTCAACCCCTCTCAAGCTACCACATAGATGCGTTGGCCTCGTGACTAAGTCCTGACACTAAGGATATCTGCCGTGACAATTCCACGACAACCGTCGACCTCCTCTAGCCTCCACGGGCTACTGTCGACCTCCTGCAGCCTCCATGGGCTCCTGTTCATCCAGCCTCCACCGTGCGCTACTCCACCGGCTACTGTTCAACCACCCCTCCACCGTCTACTGTTCATCCAGCCCTCCACACCACGGGGTCCTGTTCGACCACCCCTCCATGGGCACCCCTCCACCATCTACTGTTCATCCAGCCCTCCACACCACGGAGTCCTGTTCATCCAGAGGCAACGCCACCGCTCACTGTTCATCCACCCCCCTGCAACGCTCACTATTCATCTAATCGATCGGCTTCAGTTAGCAGCAGTAGCGAAGGAATCGCTCGATCGGGTTCAGTTAACAGCCATTGATCGATCGCTCGGGTTCAGTAACGCGTAGCCTGCAGTGCAATCGCTCGGGTTCAGTTAGAGCCCAACACCTCGCTCGGGTTCCGTTAGAGCCAACGCCTCGCACACACGCGCATACGTGTACGAGAGAAATGCGCATCGCTCGGTCCCCGACCTCCCACCGTAACCGGGAACTACCTGAAATTTTCCTCGCCCTCGCTTCTACCACGGTTTTTCCCGTCATGGACGGCCCAAAGAATGTCATGCAGCTGCATCTCCGGCCCGCCCAAGACGAAAAGCCCATTTTCTGTCATGATTTTTTGTCATAGAAGTAGGAGCCCACCACATCTATGATGATTCCGGGTTTTGTCACAATTATCGTCATAGAAGTGTCATATGTATGACAGAAAAAATTTCGTTCGGCCCAAAATGTCACGTATGTGTTTTTTTGTAGTGATGGTGCGATTTTTATCAGAAAGCCGAGCATAAAAATTTTGAATAATCATTTCTCTTGAGAGCTCATGATTGGGGCATGAATATAACATTGATTTAAGCCTCCCCCAAGCTTGAGCGATGCTTTCTCCTTCACGAGGCCAAAAATTATATATGTAATTGCGATCATGATGAACAAGATGCATAGGATAAAACTTTTGATGAAATTCCAATTTCAATCTTTTGTAATTCCAAGACCCCATATCATCACATAGCCTATACCATGTCGATGCATCTCCCTTCAAAGATAAAGGGAAGACCTTCTTCTTAACAACATCTCCAGGTACACCTGCAAGCTTAAATAATCCACAAACTTCATCCACATATATTAGATGCTCATCAGGATGTCTTGTTCCATCTCCTAAAAAAGGATTAGCTAGCAGTTTTTCTATCATACCCGAAGGAATTTCAAAGTAGACATTTTCATTTTCATTTTCACTAGGTTCAGTAGGTTGAGGAGCAACTCTTTTCTCTACTGGTCGGGGTGAAGATACCCCGAACAAGCCCCTCAGAGGATTACTTTCCATACTAACAAGTGACAGTAAATTTCAGCACACTATATAAATTTTGTCGGGACCCCGATTCTAAGTCACACCGATCTAGCCTGTAACACATCATATCACTTTGTGGCCTCACGCACGGTATTCCCACGGGTGTCGCCTTACCATGGCCCGGGACCGTTTGCGCCTTTTGGCTCACGTATATGATAGTATCGCTAGCATCCATATGACAGAGAACCCGGGACGACATAGCTAGTCGTGAACCCAAAGCGGTGCTAACCTATGGGGACAGGCATACATGAATCACATCGAGCATGTCGGTCAACAGCATATGAATCCGGGCTGTAGCACTGGGCTAACAGGACTCCAGAAGTCACCGCGTGACATTTCCCCGAAGGGACATACATAGGAACAAAGTGGAACACATGCCGGCCAGTCAAGTGTTCTAAGCAGTAGTGCTGGGCTAGCAGGACTCCGGTGAACCGGGCTGTAGCGGACTACTATGGCTCAAGGAAGCACTAGACTACATTTCCCCATAAGAGAGGCTGCTAAGGACAAACAACTAGATTGTCGGATCCCACACATAGCAATACATGTCACACGTACGCATAACATGCAAGTATGTGATATACAACATGGCATCACAACATAACGCAATCTCATATAGATAAAGGCTCAGAAGAGCCACATAACATAAATACAAACAGGGGTCACATGACCCATCATTCAGAGCATACAAGCAACAAGCGGAAGCATTACTTGTCTGAGTACAGACAACTAAAAAAGAAAAGGCTGTGAGCCTGACTATCTACAACGTCCGATCAAGATCGTAGCTGGGGTACAAGCTACTCGTCGAAGTCCAAGTGGTACTACTAGTGAGACAGATGTCTCATCTGCAAAACATAAATAAAGCAAACGTGAGTACAAAGGTACTCAGCAAGACTTACATCAGATCCTATCATACATGCATTTGTATCAAGAAGATAATGTGGGGTTTAGTTGCAGCAAGCCAGCTTTGACTCAGTGGCTATCATATTCTACAACAACGAGAAACTTCTTTGAGATGAGGCAGCGCACACGAGTCCACTAATCACCACATCAAAACACTACTATGGATCCATCCTCGTCTCCTGACGAGAAGGCCATCCATAGCACTCACACTTGTCTTGAGCATTTTAGAGTATCCACTTTAAGTTGTCTATGTACCACGTAAGCATCCAAGAAGTCCATAACCGAGGACACGGCTATTCGAATAGATCATGATAACCCTGCACGGGTGTACTTCTTCACACACGCTCTCACCACTTATCACCATATACACATCATGTATCTCGGCAACCTTCAAGCGGAAGCCTGGCGAGGGTGTCGGCCACGACCTGACTAACCACACAAGACTCTAGTCCAGGTTTATCGCCTATTCGGGTTCCATCCGCAAGGAGATCCGGCCGGGGTGTCGCTCACGGCCCCAAATGATGTGTGCAGGGTTCCCAAGCCCACCTCGCCGGATGGATCTACGCTTGGTACACCGTGCCACTTGTGCCTAGTCGGTCCCAAGCCCACCTAGACGGGTGCCACTTGGTAGACTACTAACACTACCTACAAACACCAGAAACTATTTGCAACTCCTGGACAGAGACCAAGTCGGTTAATAAGTCGAGAGGGGTCGAGTTACCGGAACCCAATGTGTGGTAGTAACTAGTCATTTGACAACATACACAGAACTTAGTGCTTAAGGACGGTTCCAGTGAGACAACCACCATGTACTCCTACATGGCCTCTCACCGCTACCTTTACCAAATCATGTTCACACGCTTAACTCTCAACATCAGAACATATCGTACCACTCCAATTCATTCCCAATGAATCAGACCTGACACAACTCTAAGCAATAGCAGGCATGGCATGGAAAGAACACAACATGGCTCAATCAACTCCTACACATGCTAGTGGGTTTTAACTATTTACTGTGGAAATGACAGGTCATGCAGAGGAATGGGTTCAACTACCGCAGCATAAAGTAGCAGTTGAATCGTTGTTGTCCTAATGCAATAAATGAGAGCAGGAGCGAGAGAGTAGGATTGTATCGGAATGAACAAGGGGGTTTGCTTGCCTGGTAGATCAACAGGGGGGCACTGCTTCACTGATAGGTACTCTCGAACACTTCCGGAGCAGGACCTATCGAGAAGGAACGGTGCCAACAATCAATACACAAGCATATGCAACAATATGATGCATGAACATGGCATGAAGATGTGATGCTGTTTGAGCTAATGCAACTAGTATTCAAATTGAATGAAGTCCATTTGAACCAAGGGTTCAAATGCAACTCCAAATTAAGCTCTTATATATGCCATTTATTTGTTTTGTCCAAAACAGAGGACAAACATTGTTCAAACATGCATGAAAATGCCATAAACAGATTCCTTGAATTTTTCTGATAATTTTTCATATATAAATTATTTCATTCTGAGTTATAGATTATTTTCTATGATTTTTAGAAGTTTTGAACATTTTCTGGAATTTCCTGATTAATTTTAAATCCAGAAAATGAATAACTGCGTCAACCTGACATCAGCGTGACGTCAGCGAGTCAACGGGTCGGTCCAGGTCAAACCTGACCAGTAGGACCCATATTTCAGTGTCTAAACTAACTAATCTAGTTTAGTTAGTGGCCTCGGGCCCACATGTCAGTATCAGGTTTAGTTAAATGGTGATTAGCCTTAAGCTAATCACCTGACCCATGGGGCCCACCTGACGTGCCCGCGAGGTCAAAGGGGTCAAACCCCACTGGCGGCTTGATGCCAGCGAGCCAGACGCGGCGGAGGGCCTCGGATTTCGCCCTCCGGCGACCATTTGGATGGCGGAGACCACTAGCGAGGAGCCAGCGCTCGTCCGCGTCGTCTGGAGCAAGTGGGGGAGGCGGGAACGGCCGGAGCTCGCCGGAGCGAAGCTCGGGGCGGCGGCCGAAGTTCGGTGGCGTGCGGCAGAGGGGCTAGAGGGCGCGGAAGGGCAGGGGAGTAGGGGGGAACGACGGCGGGGCTCACAGGGAACTTGAAGGCGTCGTCGGTGAGCTCGGGGAGGACCAGTGGGCGACGAGATCCGCGGCTCCGACGAAGGGGATGATGGCGGTGGCGATGCTGCAGTGCTCCTGGCGTCGTCCAGCTCGACGAGGAGGCGTAGTCAAGGGCGGCGGTGCTCCTGGACAGCAGCAAGGGACGAGGCGGTGGCGATGGTCGCGGTGGCTCACGGCGACGTGCTGCGGTGGCGTTCGGGCGCGGGAGAGAAGACGAGCAAAGGAGAGGAGAGAGCTCGGGAGAGAGTGAGGAGAGGCTAGGGGGCTCGGTGGAGCTGGGAAGCGTGTCGGGGAGGTGCGGCAGTGGCCGAGGCCACGGTGGCTGTGGACGGCGGCGACGGCGATTTCGGCCGCGATAGAGGAAGCGAGGGGGAGGAGAGAATGGCACGGGAGAGGGAGAGAGAGGCTTCGGGGGTGCGTGGCGACGCGCGGGCGATCCAGGCGACGAGAGGGAGAAGCAGGAGGTGGCGGGGAACGTGGCCATGGCCGGCTGCGTGGCCGCACGCGCCGGCGCGTGCCCCTGTCCTTCTGTCGTCGCCAGGAGGATGACGGTTGGCGGTTGGGCCAGTGGGCCGCACCACTGGGCCGGCTGGGTTGCCAGGTAAGGCCAGGTAAGGGTTTTATTCCTTTTTCATTTTTCTTCTCTATTTTTCTGACATTTGTTTTGATTTAATAAAAAAGTTAAATCAATTAATTTACTTATGCCAATTTTTGCAGGAGCTAGTGGTATTATTCCAGAGCTCCTCAACAACTAACATAATTTTTGGACATATATTATATATATAACAAATATATATCCAAAGCAAATAATTATTCATTAAATCCAAATGCCCAAAATAAATATCTATGAGCTCCTAATAATATTGGTTTGATTTTTATCTCTGTCCAATATTTCCAGAGAGCAACATGAACATTTTCTTGGACCTTTTTGGAGAAATTTTTATCTGGGTCATTTCCAGAAATGATTTCTGTGGGTTTCACAATCCCCATTTCAAATTTAAATGGAATTTAAACATGATGCAAGCATGAAGGGCTAGCCTAGGTCATACCAGAACTAGGGATGTGACAAAATTTTCCTTACTAAATTCCACCTACCAAAGGCGCTTCACTCCCCGGCAGCGACGCTAGAAAAGAGTCTTGATGACCCACAAGTATAGGGGATCTATCGTAGTCCTTTCGATAAGTAAGAGTGTCGAACCCAACGAGGAGCAGAAGGAAATGATAAGCGGTTTCCAGCAAGGTATTCTCTGCAAGTACTGAAATAAGTGGTAATAGATAGTTTTGTGATAGGATAATTTGTAACGAGCAACAAGTGACAAAAGTAAATAAAGTGCAGAAAGGTGGCCCAATCCTTTTTGTAGCAAAGGACAATCCTGGACAAACTCTTATATAGAGAGAAGCGCTCCCGAGGACACATGGGAATATCGTCAAGCTAGTTTTCATCACGCTCATATGATTCGCGTTCGGTACTTTGATAATTCGGTATGTGGGTGGACCGGTGCTTGGGTACTTGTAACACCCCGGATGTAACTTTCCCTATTTGTACTCCAACTCTTGCCGTTTCTGGTGCTTAGTTATATTTATTTCTCGGGTTCGGGTCTTTGTCTCCGTGTGTTGTTGTCTTTGTCATGCATCTCATATCATGTCATCATGTGCATTGCATTTGCATACGTGTTCATCTCATGCATTCGAGCATTTTCCCCGTTGTCCGTTTTGCATTCCGGCGCTTCGTTCTCCTCCGGTGGTCATTCCTAGCTTTCTTTCGTGTGTGGGGATTAAACATTTCCGGATTGGACCGAGACTTGCCAAGCGGCCTTGGTTTACTACCGGTAGACCGCCTGTCAAGTTTCGTATCATTTGGACTTCGTTTGATACTCCAACGGTTAACCGAGGGACCAAAAAGGCCTCGTGTGTGTTGCAGCCCAACACCCCTCCAATTTGGCCCAAAACCCACCAAACACTGCTCCATGTCCTAGAGCGTTCGATCACGATCGCGTGGCCGAAAACCGCACCTCATTTGGACTCTCCTAGCTCCCTCTATGCCTATATATACACCCCCCTAAAATTCGCGGATCTCCCCTTCCTCTAACCCTAGAAATCGCCCGCCCGCGCCAGACATTGTCCGTCCGCGCCGGACGAAGCCGCCGCGCCAACCAGCGCCTGACACGTGGCCTCCCACCACCCACCGCCGCCTGCGGCCTGCCGGGCCCGAGGAGAGCCCCCGCGGCCCGGGTCCTCGCGCGCCGCCGCCCGAGTCGCCTACCTCGCCGCGCCACCCGGTCTCCCTCGTCGCCGGCCGCCGTTCCGCCTCCATCGCGCCGGCGCTGCCTCGCCGCCTCGTCGCCGAAGGCGACCGGGTCCTCGCCGCACCGGCCGCCCCGACCGCCGCCTCGCCACCGCGGCCTCGTCGCCCCGGCCGCCGCAAGACCTCGCCGGCGACCGGCCTCCCCGAGCTCCGGCCTCCCCCCGCTCCGATTCCGGCGAAGTTCCGACATTCAACCTCGGCTTCCGTGCGCGTGAACAGTACCTGCTACAGTAACCCGATCTGGATCCCAGATCTGAAAAACCCTAGGGTTGACTTTTCCCCTCTCCTCCTGAATTTTTATGCATACTTTGACCAGTGATATCTCCGCATCCGTAGCTCCGATTTGGACATTTAGCATATCAAAATGTTCGTCTCGACGAGTACATCATTTCATTACATTGCATCATTTTCATTTGAGTTCATCTTGATGCCCGAAATGCTGTTAGAAGGAGGCTTCGTGAGTTAATTGTCAGATCTGCTAGTTCATCTTAGACTTTTGTCATTTTTGCCATGATTATTGTGTGCATGCCATGCCTGTGAGTCCTTCATATGTTTTGTTAAGAATTTTGTCTTCTTTCCAGAGGCACAACCCATGCATTTTTAGGATGTGTGTGGTGACTTGTGCAAGCTTGCAAAGTGTGGCACCCGGTAAATCTGTTTTCAGGGACTTAGTAGTTTTCACTAAGTTTGGGATTATTTAGTTCATGATGCCATATGTTCTTGTTGTTTCCTAGTGATCCGTGCCTCTTTTGAGGATGATCAGTAAAAGAGTTTTGTTAATCTTGTAGTTCTCTATCCATCCATGCCTTTGTTTGCAATTATGGAGCACCCTAGATTGAGTCAATCGAGCTCTACTTTTGCTTCGTTGTGAATCTGGGCAGATCGTCAACTTGTTTGCGATTTTGCCGATGTTATTATAATTGATCCGTGCACGCTATGCCATTGTTCTTGCCATTTCTAGCTTGTATTTTGTGCCTTCTTGATGGATGTATGCTTGTCTTGCCATGACTTGCACCGTGGTGAGTGCATCGAGCTCGTAAACATGCCTTCGTGAGTTATGTTTCAGCATGTCCTAGTTTCACTAAGTCTGAAAACTGATTATGCTTTTGCGATGTTCGTGTGCTTGTTAGTATATTTTGTGATCCCTCTTGGCTCAAGGTCACTAAGGGACTTTTGTTAAGCTTGATGAGTAGCTCCATGCCATGTCTTTCTTTGTCATGATCAGGTCATGTATCATGTTGTTTTGTTGCTCCGAAATTTCAGACAAGTGTTAATTTCACTAAGTCTGAAATCTGTTTTGCATTTGCGTTTTTGACATGCTTGTTTGAACCTCATAATGGATATTGACCGTGGCTCAGTGCTAGACTTTTGTTAAGCATCTTGTGTGCATCCCTTCCATGTATTTTGTTGTCATGTTTGGATGCTGTAGCATGTTCATTTCATTGCATTTAGATGCCTACTTGCTGTAAATCGCAGACCGGTGTCATTCTTAAATCGCTTGCCATTTCCAAACCGTAACTCCGATTCCGGCGTTCTTTATATCGTTTTCAAGCGATTTCATCTCATCTTTCCAGTGGCACCCTTGGAATTCCAAGTTGAGGCCAGATTCATGCATTTCCTGTCATATCTTGCATTTTGCATCCCGCATCGCATCCCGCATAGCATATCATCATTGCATCATATCGCTTGATCCTTGCACGTGGTTGATTGTGTCCTTGTTGCTTGTTTGTCTTGTTTGGGTAGAGCCGGGAGACGAGTTCGCTACCGAGGAGCCCGTTGAGTTTGCTTGTGAGGATCCAGTCAACTCTGACAACTGTGCAGGCAAGATGATCATACCCTCGAAATCACTACTATCTTTGCTATGCTAGTTTGCTCGCTCTTTTGCTATGCCAATGCTACGATGCCTACCATCTGCTTGTCAGCCTCCCAATTGTCATGTCAAACCTCTAACCCACCTTCTCCTAGCAAACCGTTGATTGGCTATGTTACCGCTTTGCTCAGCCCCTCTTATAGCGTTGCTAGTTGCAGGTGAAGATTGGAGGCCGTTCCTTGTTGGAACACCTTTTATTTACTTGTTGGGATATCATTATATTGCTATGTTATCTTAATGCATCTATATACTTGGTAAAGGGTGGAAGGCTCGGCCTCTCGCCTAGTGTTTTGTTCCACTCTTGCCGCCCTAGTTTCCGTCATATCGGTGTTATGTTCCCGGATTTTGCGTTCCTTACGCGGTTGGGTTATAATGGGAACCCCTTGATATTTCGCCTTGATTAAAGCTTTTCCAGCAATGCCCAACATTGGTTTTACCATTCGCCACCTAGCCCCATTTCTTTCCCTTGGGTTCTGCAGACTCAAGGGTCATCTTATTTTAACCCCCCCGGGCCAGTGCTCCTCTGAGTGTTGGTCCCACCGAGCGATGTCCGGGGCTACCAGGGGCAACTCTGGGCTGGCCTACCCGACGTCTTGCTCATCTGAGTGTGCCCTGAGAAAGAGATATGTGCAGCTCCTATCGGAATTTGTCAGCGCATTTGGGCGGTGTTGCTGGTCTTGTTTTAACCTGTCGAAGTGTCTTGAGTTACCGAGATACCGAGTCTGATCGGAACGTCTTGGGAGGAGGTCTATTCCTTCATTGACCGTGAGAGCTTGTCATGGGCTAAGTTGGGACTCCCCTGCAGGGATTGAACTTTCGAAAGCCGTGCCCGCGGTTATGGGCAGATGGGAATTTATTAATGTCCGGTTGTAGATAACTTAAATCTTAATTTAATTAAAATGAATCAACTGAGTGTGTAGCCGTGATGGCCTCTTCTCGGCGGAGTCCGGGAAGTGGACACGGTGTTGGAGTAATGTTTGTGTAGCTTGTTCCTCTAGATTCTCGCTCGCGCTTTGCCTCCTCTTCTCGCTCTCTCTTTTGCGTATAAGTTAGCCACCACATATGCTAGTCGCTTGCTGCAGCTCCACATATATATTGCCTTGCCATTCCTATAAGCTTAAATAGTCTTGATCGCGAGGGTGCGAGATTGCTGAGTCCCTGTGGCTCACAGATTACTATTACACCAGATGCAGGTCCAGGTGATTCCGCTCCAGGTGACGAGTACGAGCTCAAGTGGGAGTTTGACGAAGACTCTCAGCGATACTACGTGTCTTTTCCTGACGATCAGTAGTGGTGCCTACTTGGGGTTTGATCGGGACCGTGTCGCATGTTGGGTTATTTTCTATTTTGGCGCCGTAGTCGGGCCATGAGTGTTTGGATGATGTATGTTATTTATGTACTCTGATGTGACGTGGCGAGTGTAAGCCAACTATGTTTTCCCCTTCCATTCTATATGTTACATGGGATGTTGTGATGATTGCCTAACTTGCGACATTGCTTTCAATGCGGTTATGTCTCTAAGTCGTGCCTCGACACGTGGGAGCTATAGCCGCATCGAGGGCGTGACAGTACTACCCTTACTTGGACAAGCATCCCACATATGATTAACCTCTATTGCAAGCATCCTCAACTACAACAAAAGTATTAAGGTAAACCTAACCATCGCATGGAACATATGGATCCAAATCAGCCCCTTACGAAGCAACGCATAAACTAGGGTTTAAGCTTCTGTCACTCTAGCAACCCATCATCTACTTATTACTTCCCAATGCCTTCCTCTAGGCCCAAATAATGGTTAAGTGTCATGTAGTCGACGTTCACATAACACCACTAGAGGAGAGACACCATACATCTCATCAAAATATCGAACGAATACCAAATTCACATGACTACTAATAGCAAGACTTCTCCCATGTCCTTAGGAACAAAAGTAACTACTCACAAAGCATAAACATGTTCATAATCAGAGGGGTATTAATGTGCATATAGGATCTGAACATATGATCTTCCACCAATTAAACCAACTAGCATCAACTACAAGGAGTAATTAACACTACTAGCAACCTACTAGCACCAATCCCGGACTTGGAGACAAGAATTGGATACAAGAGATGAACTAGTGTTTTGAGAGGAGATGGTGCGGATGAAGATGTTGATGGAGATTGCCCTCTCCCGATGAGAGGAGCGTTGGCGATGACGATGGCGATGATTTCCCCCTCTGGGAGGGAAGTTTCCCCGGCAGAACAGCTCCGCCAGAGCCCTAGATTGGTTCCGCCAAGGTTCCGCCTCGTGGCGGCGGAGTTTCGTCCAAGAAGATGGCTTGTTATTTTTTTCCCATCAAAAGACGGCCATCGAAAGACGGTGGCGGAGTTTCCCTCGTGCCACCTGTATACCCGATGGCCATCGGAGGGCCACCAGGGGGCCCACGAGGTAGGGGGCGCGCCCAGGGGGGTAGGGCGTGAAGGAAATATGCCCTAGAGGCAATAATAAAGTTATTATTTATTTCCTTATTTCATGATAAATGTTTATTATTCATGCTAGAATTGTAATAACCGGAAACAGGATACATGTGTGAATACATAGACAAACAGAGTGTCACTAGTATGCCTCTACTTGACTAGCTCATTAATCAAAGATGGTTATGTTTCCTAGCCATAGACATGAGTTGTCATTTCATTAATAGGATCACATCATTAGGAGAATGATGTGATTGACTTGACCCATTCCGTTAGCTTAGCAATTGATCGTTTCGTATGTTGCTATTGCTTTCTTCATGACTTATACATGTTCCTATGAATATGAGATTATGCAACTCCCGTTTACCGGAGGAACACTTTGTGTGCTACCAAACGTCACAACATAAATGGGAGATTATAAAGGTGCTCTACAGGTGTCTCTGAAGGTACTTGTTGGGTTGGCGTATTTCAAGATTAGGATTTGTCACTCCGATTGTCGGAGAGGTATCTATGGGCCCTCTCGGTAATGCACAACATTTAAGCCTTGCAAGCATTGCAACTAATGAGTTAGTTGCGGGATGATGTATTACGGAACAGGTTAAGAGACTTGCCGGTAACGAGATTGAACTAGGTATTGAGATACCGACGATTGAATCTCGGGCAAGTAACATACCGATGGCAAAGGGAACAACGTATGTCGTTATGCGGTCTGACCAATAAAGATCTTCATAGAATATGTGGGAGCCAATATGAACATCCAGGTTCCACTATTGGTTATTGACAGGAGATGTGTCTCGGTCATGTATACATAGTTCTCAAACCCGTAGGGTCCGCACGCTTAACGTTTCGATGACAGTTATATTATGAGTTTATATGTTTTGATGTAATGAAAGTTGTTCGGAGCCCGGGATGTGATCACGGACATGATGAGGAGTCTCGAAATGGCTGAGACATGAAGATTGATATATTGGAAGTCTATGTTTGGATATCGGAAGTGTTCCGGGTGAAATCAGGATTTTACCGGAGTACCGGGAGGTTACCGGAACCCCCCGGGGACATAATGGGCCTTAGTGGGCCTTGGTGGAAAGAGAGGAGAGGCGGCCAGGGCATGGGCCGCGCCCCCTCCCCCTAGTCCGAATAGGACAAGGAGAGGGGGGCGGCACCCCCCTTCCTTCTTCTCCTCCACCTCTTTCCCCTCTCTCTCCTAGTCCAACAAGGAAAAGGGGGGAGTCCTACTCCCGGTAGGAGTAGGACTCCTCCTGGCGCGCCCCTCTCTAGGCCGGCCGCACCCCCCCTTGCTCCTTTATATACGGGGGCACCCCAGAGACACAACAATTGATCGTTTGATCTTTTAGCCATGTGCGGTGCCCCCCTCCACCATAGTCCACCTCGATAATACTGTAGCGGTGCTTAGGCGAAGCCCTGCATCGGTAGAACATCATCATTGTCACCATGCCGTCGTGCTGACGAAACTCTCCCTCAACACTCAGCTGGATCGGAGTTTGAGGGACATCATCGGGCTGAACGTGTGTTGAACTCGGAGATGCCGTACGTTCGGTACTTGATCTGTCGAATCGTGAAGACGTACGACTACATCAACTGCGTTGTGCTAATGCTTCCACTTTCAGTCTACGTGGGTACGTGGACAACACTATCCCATCTCGTTGCTATGCATCACCATGATCTTGCGTGTGCGTTGGAAATTTTTGAAATTACTATGTTTCCCAACAGTGGCATCCGAGCCAGGTTTTATGCGTAGATGTCATATGCACGAGTAGAACACAAGTGAGTTGTGGGCAATATAAGTCATACTGCTTACCAACATGTCATACTTTGGTTCGACGGTATTTTTGGATGAAGCAGCCGGACCGACATTACGCGTACGGTTACGCGAGACTGGTTCTACCGACATGCTTTGCACATAGGTGGCTGGCGGGTGTCAGTTTCTCCAACTTTAGTTGAACCGAGTGTGGCTACGCCCGGTCATTGCGCAGGTTAAAACAACACCAACTTGACAAACTATCATTGTGGTTTTGATGCGTAGGTAAGAACGGTTCTTGCTTAGCCCGTAGCAGCCACGCAAAATTTGCAACAACAAAGTAGAGGACGTCTAACTTTTTTTTGGTAGGGCATGTTGTGATGTGATATGGTCAAGACATGATGCTAAAATTTTATTGTATGAGATGATCATGTTTTGTAACCAAGTTATCGACAACTAACAGGAGCCATATGGTTGTCGCTTTATTGTATGCAATGCAATCACCCTGTAATGCTTTACTTTATCACTAAGCGGTAGCGATAGTCGTAGAAGCATAAGATTGGCGAGACGACAATGATGCTACGATGGAGATCAAGGTGTCACACCGGTGATGATGGTGATCATGACGGTGCTTCGGAGATGGAGATCACAAGCACAAGATGATGATGGCCATATCATATCATTTATATTGATTGCATGTGATGTTTATCTTTTATGCATATTATCTTTCTTTGATTGATGGTAGCATTATAAGATGATCCCTCACTAAATTATCAAAGTATAAGTGTTCTCCCTAAGTATGCAACGTTGCGAAAGTTCTTCGTGCTGAGACACCACATGATGATCGGGTGTGATAGGCTCTACGTTCAAATACAACAGGTGCAAAATAGTTGCACACGTGAAATACTAAGGTTAAACTCGACGAGCCTAGCATATAATAGATATGGCCTCGGAACACAGAGATCGAAAGGTCGAGCGTGAATCATATAGTAGATATGATCAACATAGTGATGTTCACCGTTGAAACTACTCCATCTCACGTGATGATCGGACATGGTTTAGCTAATATGGATCACGTGATCACTTAGAGGATTAGAGGGATGTCTATCTAAGTGGGAGTTCTTAAGTAATATGGTTAATTAAACTTTAATTTATCATGAACTTAGTCCTGGTAGTATTAGCATATCTATGTTGTAGATCAATAGCTCGCGTTTAGCTCCCCTGTTTTATTTTGATATGTTCCTACTGTGTTGAAAGATGTTAGTAGCAATGATGCGGATTGGATCCGTGATCTGAGGATTAACCTCATTGCTGCACAGAAGAATTATGTCCTTGATGCACCCCTAGGTGACAGAGCTATTGCAGAAGCAGATGCAGACGTTATGAACGTTTTGACAAAAGCTCGGTATGATGACTACTTGATAGTTTAGTGCACCATTCTTAAACGGCTTAGAATCGGGACTTCAAAGACGTTTTGAACGTCATGGACCATATGAGATGTTCCATGAGTTGAAGTTTATATTTCAAGCAAATACCGGAGTTGAGAGATATGAAGTCTCCAACAAGTTCTATAGCTAAAAGATGCAGGAGAATAGCTCAAGCAGTGAGCATGTGCTCAGATTGTCTGGGTACTACAATCACTTGAATCAAGTGGGAGTTAATCTTCCAGATAAGACAGTGATTGGCAGAGTTCTCTACTCACTATCACCATGTTACTAGAAATTCGTGATGAACTATAATATGCAAGGGATAACGGAAATGATTCCCAAGCTCTTCGTGATGCTGAAATCGACGAAGGTAGAAATCAAGAAAAACATCAAGTGTTGATGGTTGACAAGACCATTAGTTTCAAGTAAAGGGCAAAGGGAAGAAGGGGAACTTCAAGTAGAACGGCAAGCGAGTTGCTGCTCAAGTGAAGAAGCCCAAGTCTGGACCTAAGCCTGAGACTAAGTGCTTCTACTGCAAAGGGACTGGTCACTAGAAGCGGAACTGCCCCAAGTATTTGGTGGATAATAAGGATGGCAAAGTGAACAAAGCTATATTTGATATACATGTTATTTATGTGTACTTTACTAGTGTTTATAGCAACCCCTCAGTATTTGATACTGGTTCATTTGCTAAGAGTAGTAACTCGAAACGAGAGTTATAGAATGAACAGAGACTAGTTAAGGGTGAAGTGACGATGTGTATTGGAAGTGGTTCCAAGATTGATATGATCATCATCGCACACTCCCTATACTTTCGGGATTAGTGTTGAACCTAAAATATATGTTATTTAGTGTTTGCGTTGAGCATGAATATGTTTGGATAATGTTTATTGCAATACGGTTATTCATGTAAGTTAGAGAATAATGTTGTTCTGTTTACATGAATAAAACCTTCTATGGTCATACACCCAATGAAAATGGTTTGTTGGATCTCGGTCGTGGTGATACACATTTTCATAATATTGAAGCCAAAAGATGCAAAGTTAATAATGATAGTGCAACTTATTTGTGGCACTGCCGTTTAGGTCATATTGGTGTAAAGCGCATGAAGAAACTCCATACTGATGGATTTTTGGAACCACTTGATGCTTGCGAACCATGCCTCATGGGCAAGATGACTAAGACTCCGTTCTTCGGAACAATGGATCGAGCAACTGACTTATTGGAAATAATACATATTGATGTATGCGGTCCGATGAGTGTTAAGGCTCATGGCAAGTATCATTTATTTTTTGACCTTCCCAGATGATTTGAGCAGATATGGATATATCTACTTGATGAAACACAAGCCTGAAACATTTGAAAAATTCAAAGAATTTCAGAGTGAACTGGTGTCGGGTGGTGGGTGCGACATATGCCAACGGGTGGCTTATCTTTGTGGGAACCAGTAAGACATGGCCGGTGCCTGGAAGCGGGATGAGGCAACGACATGCACGCCGGCGGATCTTACCCAGCTTCGGGGCTCTCCGAGGAGATAACACCCCTACTGCTGCTCTGCGGGGGCTCCGCATGCTCACTAGATGAAGCGAGTAGCTACACGACGCTCCTTGAGTTGTTTTTGGGGGGAGGAGGAAGTAAGGGCACGGCTAGCCTGCTTCTTCTCCTTGTATGGTGTCTAGAACTAGCAGGGGGTCGAACCCTTTGCATGGGTGCTCCGGGGGGTTTATATAGGCCTACCCCCCGAGGGTACAATGGTAATCCGGCTGGGCGCGGGGCCCAGCCGTCTGTGACTGCGCTCACCGGCTTCTGCGCCGGCTGCTGGGGCCCGCCGACTGGTGGGTCCCGCCGGCTGCCAACTCCTTGGTCACTGTGGCTTCATCTTGCTGACGTGAGCTTCATCATGGTAAGCGCGGCTACAGTACCGCCGCCTATCGGACGATCGCTGTAGCCTTACCGCGTCTTGTCTCCTTAATGGGGCGTCCTCTTCGAGGGAGGCGGCGAGCCGGCTGCGGGGAGCCGGCTCCGTCTTGGGCTGGCTGGTTGGAAGCGTGGCCGCCTTCGGCTGTCTCTCTACTTTAAGGGGCCCACCGCCTGTGGGCCACGCTGGCGGCCCGTCATGGGTGACGCCAGGGTCAACATGGCAACAGTGCTGCGCCGGACGGGTCATGCCTACCTCGTACGGCGCACTGTGCCAGGCGTGCCCCGGGATTCGGGGGTGGCAGGCTCTTCTGTAGCCACGCCCCGTCGCACCGCCGTTAGGTGCGTGCCAACTTTGTGGGTACGGTCTTGACTCCTTTACGAGGAGCCGGCTTGAAGGAGTCGGCCTTCTCACAGCCGGCTTCTTGGAGTCGGCCCTCTCGTGAGGGCTAAAAGTCGGACCGCCTTCCGAAAGCCGGCCTTGATCGCAGCCGGCTAGGGGAAGGCGGCCCCATGTCTTGGGTTCTTGAGAGCCGGGCTGGCTCGTAATTTTTGCAGAAGTGCCAGGGGAAGCCGACTAGGCTACCCATGGCTATTTACTCCGGCAGTAGTCCCCGAAGCTGATCGAGCCCCGAGGTGAACAAGGGGACGAGAAGCTTGGTCAGCTTCCTATCCTAAAGAGCCGGCTTCGCGGGCGTACGCCGACTTCAGATAACCCCGCGTAGGCGGGAGGAGAGGGGGCCTGCATGCTGACCACGGGCCCTCTCGCGGCCACGTGGCGGCAGGATCCTGCGAGCGCACGCGCGCGATGGGACGCCGCCGCAGGCCCGGGTCCGCCACTCGCGAGCCTCGGTCCGGGCGCGGATCTCCCGTGGCCCACAGGGCCGCTCGCCTTCTCAAGGCAGGTTTCATCTCGCCATTAAGGATCGGTAATCGCGGGGCGTGGGAAGTGGGCACGATCATCCCCCACGCTTCCCCACGCCACGCCTCCTCAGCTCCGCCACGTGAGCCTATAAGTAGGGGGAGGAGGGGGAGCGACAGAGGTTCGCGCGCTCCCTCCCACTCCGTCCCTCCTAACTCTCGTCTTGTTCCTCCCGCTGCCGCCACAGCCTCCTGTCTCAGCGCCGTCGCGTCTCCACGCCACCTCGCCCCCATGGCATTGTCAAGCTCTTGGGACGGCTCCAACGTCCATGAGGATCACGTGGAGTTCCTTCGCCAGACCCGGCGCCTGCCCGGCGCCGACCGTGTTCAGGTCCGCCTGGCGCCCAAGAGGGAGATCTCGCCGGCGCCGGAGGAGGGCGAGCGGGTCGTCTTCCGCTTGCACTGCCTGCGCGGCTTCGGCCTCCTGGCGAGCGGGTTTCTGCGTTCCTTCCTCGACTTCTACAACCTCCAGCCGCATCACCTCACGCCCAATGCGGTGATGCTGCTGTCGGCCTTCGTCTCCCTCTGCGAAGGTTTCTTGGGGCTGCTCCCCACGCTGGAGCTCTGGGGAGAGTTCTTCCAGAGCAAGCTCGGCACAGTCGTCGCCGGCGTGCCCGCCCCCTGCGGAGCCTTCATCGCCATGAGGAGGGCGAGCGAGAACAATCCGTTCCCGCCCATCCCCCTGATCCAGTCGGTGAAGGTCTGGCAGAGATCTTATTTCTATGTAAAGAACGTCGCCGAGCGAGAAGACTACATCAACCTGCCGGCCTACGTAGCCGGCCCGCCGGCTGGAAGGCAGCCCTCGTGGAGCTTCCGATCCCGGTCGTTGTCCCCGGCCAGGAACGCCGCCATCTCCCGGCTTCGGGTGCTGATTCAGTCGGAAGGCTTGCGCGGGGCCGACTTGGTGGCCGCCTTCGTGGAGCGCCGGATCCTTCCTCTCCAGAGCCGGCCCCATATGATGTGTCAGATGAGCGGCCGCTTCGACCCAAGCCGGCTGAGCACATGGGAGATGCCCCACGCGGAGGTGGCACTCATGGTCAACTACATCGCCAACTGCAAGCTCAGCGGGGACTGGCAATACGGCAAGGCGCCGTATTCTCGCGCAAATCCTCCACCCGTGGTAAGTTTCTCTCTTTATCTTCTTTTTTGTCGTCAGCCGGCTTCGTGACGGCCGGCTTATGACCAGCCGGTTCTCTGTGCAGAACCCTCTTCTTGCGCCACCGGCCGGGACGGCAGGGATCGAACGCCAGTACGCCCCCGACCGCACAGTGGATGATGTTGACGACCCGGACTTGGGGGCGGCTGCCATGGAAGACGCCGTCGTGGGGGACAGTGCCGAGCCCGGAGGCGCAAGGTTCACTGCGAGCTTCGAGGACTGGCCGGACGACTTTGAAGCCGAAGTCGCTTCGCATCGCCAGCCGGCGGCCGACCAACAGGGCGCGGGCCCGTCCGTCGCGCCGGCTGCCGGCGGCCCGCAGAAACGTCGGGCCACTCTAGGCCTCTTTGGCAGTCAGCCGAAGAAGTCCAAACCTTCCGCCGTGGCGACGAAGCGAGAAGAGGCGGCCGCGAAGGCGGCCCGCTTCCGCAAGGCTGTGAAACAGCCCCAGGCGGTCTCGGCGTAAGTCTTTAATTGCTTGCCGCAGTCTCGTCGTTGTTCTCTTTTCTTCGAATGTCTTCTTAACTTTTCTTCGCTTGCTGGACAGGGCGCCGCTTTCTCTTGAGCGGGGCCCGGGCGGCTCAGTCGTGGGGCCGGCTGGAGGGTCTTCGAGCTTCCGCCGTGTGGACCCCCGTGCCTATCTTAGGGAGGCCACAGAGCGGAACACCCGCGAAGCGTGGGAGGAGCGCGAGGCGGCGGAGAAGGCGGCCGCCCAGGTGGCAAAGGGGCAGGCTGAAGCGGTAGCCAACGCCCAGAGGGAGGCGGCTCCTGCAGAGACGGAGGCGGAAAGCTCGCGTAGCCAGCCTCCGCTGCTCGCCGTTCCTCTCCGAGCCGTGGCCCCCGACACCCCGTTGCCCTTGGCGGAGGAGATCATCCAAGACCCGCCGCTGTTGGAGAAGGAGGAGGAGCCCGTGGCCTTGGCCGGGAGAGCGCCGCCTGCGGCGCCAACCGGAGCGGGCCAAGGCGGTCAACCGTCAGCGGTGCCGGAGGAGCCGGCCGGAGGCGAGCCAGAGAGCAGGGCCGGCCTCAAGGTGTAGCTGGCGACGGGCCGGCGTGCTGGAGGAGGCGCTGCTCCGCCGGAGTTGCGCCGAGCCGCAGGCGCAGGCCAGCCGGCTGGAGATCTGGAGGCGGCCAGCTCCGCCGTGTCCGAGTAGACTCTCAGCGGGGGGACCGGCGAGCTGGAAGCGGCGGCTCAAGGGGTCCGGAGCCGGCTACGAGCTCAAGCCGCCCTGCTGCAACAGCTCAACCAAGAGTTCTTGTCGACGCGGACCACTGTCCGGGTGAGTCCTTCGCTCTTGGCTGCTTTGCTTTCTTGATTTCTTCCGTGGGGGCGCATCAGCGCACCCACTGGGTGTAGTCCCCGAGATTCGGGCCGACTGCTGCGCAGTCGGGTCGGATCTTTCTCGACGGCCACCTTACTATGCTTTCTTTCTAAACTTTCAGGAATACCATAACCTTCGTGCTGCCGCCTTCGACTCCCAGGCTCGAGAGTTGAGCTGGCGGACCGACGACCTGGCCGACAGCCGAAGTAAGTACTTGGTTTTGTTTGTCTCCTGTGGGGGCGCGTCAGCGCACCCACTGGGTGTAGTCCCCGAGATTCGGGCCGACTGCCGCGTAGTCGGGTCGAATCTTTCTTGACGACTCTTTTCTTATTGATTTTTCTTCTTCTTTGTCTTCAGGGGCCAACGCCGACTTGAGGAAGGAGCTTGGCGAAGCGAGAGCCGCCCTTTACGCCAAAGAGGACGAGTGCGCTGCCTTGGTCCAGGAACGAGATCGCTTGGCCAAGAAGCTAGCCGACCAAGAGGAAAGCCACAAAATGGCCCTGCAGGCAGCGCGTGAAAGCGAGGCCACCTTGCTAGCGGAATATGAGATGGCGGCGGCGACCTGGTCTGAGACCCGGTGAGGCCTGGACGAAGGCTTCGGCCGGATCAAAGACTTGATCGACGGTAAGCTGCCTTCCTCGGCCCTCTCCTGCCACTTGCCGCTTGGGTCTTTTGACTTATCTTGAGCTCTTGCTTGTTGTTTCTTGCAGATTACTTCCCAGGCTACTCCGCCTTCGCCGCCCAAAGCATTGAGGCCCATCGCGAGGCGCGCCGGCAAGCGGGGGCCGACATCGCGCTGGATGCAAACCGGACCCTTTAGGAGCAGCTCCTGGCTGTCCAGGCACGGTTGCAGCCGGCTCATCGGATGCTCCGCCGGCTCCAACGTGCTGGGGCGCAAGTGCTGGCCGCCCTCTGGCCCGGCGAGACGATCCCCCGCACTCCAAGCCGAACCGCCGACTGGCTGGAAGTCGCAGTTGGTCGCTTCGAGGCTTGGAAAGCATCAGCGGCCCGCCTCGGAGCCGGGCGGGCGTTGGAATTCGTCCGGGCTTGGTACCCAGGGCTGAGCCTGGACCAGCTGCGCACTTGGCGGATGGAGGCCGACGCGGAGCTGGAGGCGGTGAGGCCGGCTATCGCCCAGCAGGCTTCAACGATCGCCGAGTGCACCGACATCAGCGTTTTCGCACCCGAAATCGATGATGACGGTGTCGCGCAGCCGGAGGAGTGGTTCGGGCTGAACCCGACGGTGGGCGAGGACTCGGCGGAGGAGATCGCCTCCAGCGACGAGGGCGAAGAAGACGAAGACGACGACGGTGGAGACGTCGAGCCGGCTGCTGGAACAACCAGCCGACCTTAGGCCGACCGTGCCTCCAGCAACGAGGCGCGTGGAAGCGCGCCCTCTGTGGGAGGCGGCGACCAAGCCGAAGTTCGTCAGCCGGCCGCTCCTTCAGCCGGCGCGACCGTCTCCGCCAACCAGTCGGCTGCTCCGCCAGCTTGACCTGCCGTCTCTATCTTTCCTGCTTTGTTGTCTTTGGAACAACCTTTTATTAAGTTTCGCAGTTCCACCCACTGGGGGTGTATCCAAACTATGTTAAATGCTGGCCTCTTGGAGGTCTTTTTGTGTAAATATTATCATGTGCATGTTTGGTTTCCATTCGCGTATGCTTGTTTATCCTTAGGCTTTTTCCTTTGCCGCCTTCCCTCTTTGGGGAGGCAAGTACTTGAGCTTTCTTGGATTTAAAGTAAAGTGAATGGAAACCGGCCGGCCGGCTACTCTGGTAGCCAGTCGGCGGTGTGGGAAGAAGCCGGCTTTTGTTATATTAGTCCATTAGTCCCTAGCCGTTTTTCGTGTGGGCTGTCGTTCCTACCTTTAACTCTTGCCAGCCGGACAGCCGGTTCTTCGAACTGCGTCTTTTGGCAAGGGAAGGCTTGAGAGCCGGCACACTACTTGTCTGACTGCGGGTAGGACTTCTAATATAACTTCAGTCGGCCAGTCCCCGAGCCGACTAGTCGAACTCGATGCCGGATGGAATAAGTAAATGATACAACAAGGTCATAAGCATGATATTTTTCATTCATAAATAAGGGATGGCAGTCCCCGAGCCCTCCTCGGGGAGCCTATTGTCTTGTACTTAATACAAAAGTTAGCATGATACATACTGCCTTTCAACTATAAAATCTTCGAAGGAGGTTGGCGTTCCATGGCCGTTCCGACTCCTTGCCGGAGTCGTCTCTCTTGTGTGCCTTCGGCTTCTGCGCGTCGATCAGGTAGTAGGAGTCGTTGCCTAGAGCTCTGCTGATGACGAAAGGGCCTTCCCAAGGGGCTGAGAGCTTGTGCTGGCCGGCTGTTCGCTGAATCAGCCGGAGCACAAGGTCGCCCTCCTGGAAAGATCTTGGCCTGACCTTTCGGCTGTGGTAGCGGCGCAAACCCTGCTGGTAAATTGCAGACCGGCTGAGGGCTAACAGCCGGCTTTCTTCCAGCAGGTCGACGCCGTCTTCTCGCGCTTCCTTGGCCTCCGCTTCCATGTACATGGTTACTCGAGGCGAGTCGAATTTGATGTCAGTTGGGATGACCGCCTCGGCACCATACACAAGGAAGAAAGGGGTGAAGCCAGTTGACTTGTTTGGTGTAGTGCGCAGACTCCAGAGGACAGCCGGCAGCTCATCGAGCCAACAGCCGGCTGAACGCTCCAGAGGTACAACCAGTCGGGGCTTGATGCCGGAGAGGATGAGGCCATTGGCTCGCTCGACCTGGCCGTTTGACTGCGGGTGGGCGACGGACGCTAGGTCCAGCCGGATGCCTTGGGCTGCACAGAAACGTGCCAAGGCTCCTTCGGTGAAATTCGTGCCATTGTCGGTGATGATGCTGTGCGGCACGCCGTACCGAGTTGTTATGTCCGCGATGAACGTCACGGCAGTCGGCCCATTCAGCTTCTTGATCGGCTTTGCCTCAACCCACTTGGTGAATTTGTCCACAGCGACGAGCAAATGCGTCATGCCGCCGCGCGCCGTCTTGAATGGGCCCACCATGTCCAGTCCCCAAATGGCAAAGGGCCAAGTGAGGGGAATGGTCTTGAGTGCCGAGGCCGGCATGTGTTGCTTGGAGCTGAAGAGCTGGCATCCCTTGCAATGCTTGACTAATTCTTTGGCGTCGTCCAAAGCAGTCGGCCAGTAAAACCATGGCGGAAGGCTTTGGCGACAAGTGATCTTGAGGCCGCATGGTGGCCGCATTCTCCTTGGTGAATGTCTGCGAGGATTGCAATGCCCTTCTCTTGCTCGACGCATCGCTGGAGGACTCCGGTGACGCTGCGCTTGAGTAGTTCTCTGTTGACGATTGTGTACGCTCCTGCTTGACGCTGGACTTGTCTTGCTTCTGTTTCGTCAGCAGGCAGGTCTTGGTTTACTAGGAAGTTGAGGATGGACTGAGCCCAAGACGGAGCCGCGACTTCTTCTACTGCCAAAGTGGCTACTGCCACCAGGGTGGGCGGGCTGGGCGGTGAGGTGCTGGAGTCAGCCGCCGGCTGTAGTGCTGGTGCAGTCCCCGGGACGGCTACCGCAATCCCCGGGCCGGCTGCCGAAGTCCCCGGGCCAGCTACCGCAGTCCCCGAGCCAGCTGCCGAAGTCCCCGGGCCGGCTACGGGGGTTTTGGGGTCGGCTACTTGATTCTTCGAGCCGGACCTGGCCGCATCGGGGTCAGGTGGCACGAAGATGGAATCGGATTCCGGAGACGGCTTGATAGACGGCTTGAGTAGGCGTTGTAGAGCGACG
Organism: Triticum urartu; assembly: GCF_003073215.2. NCBI lineage: Eukaryota > Viridiplantae > Streptophyta > Magnoliopsida > Poales > Poaceae > Triticum > Triticum urartu. The sequence continues at coordinate 479,908,517 of NC_053026.1, forward strand.
CTGGTTGGAATTGCTTGCCGAGTGGAGCCTATTCAAGCCAGGGCATCGGCTGAGTCGTTGTCAGCTCGTGGTACGTGGAGGAACTCGCATCCTTCAAAGTATCCGCTGAGTTGTTGGACCAGGAAACGGTAGCTCGCCATATTCGCGTCCTTGGCGTCCCAGTCGCCGGATGACTGCTGGACTACTAGGTCCGAGTCGCCATAACATAGGATCCAGCGAATGCCAAGCTCTTTGGCAAGCCGGAGCCCGTGTATGAGCGCCTCGTACTCGGCCACATTGTTGGAGGCGGCAAAGTGGATCTGTAGCGTGTATCTGAGCTTGTCGCCTTTGGGAGAGGTAAGGACGAGGCCGGCTCCCAAGCCGGTGCGCATCTTGGACCCGTCGAAGTGCATGCGCCAATAGGTGGAGTCGGGAGCCGGCGGCAGGTACTGGGTCTCGGCCCAGTCGATGAGGAAGTCGGCCAGTGCTTGGGGCTTGATGGCGGTGCGGGGCTGGTAGAAGATCGTGTATGGAGCCAGCTCGATGGCCCATTTCGCCACCCGGCCGGATGCATCCTGGCTGCCTATGATCTCAGCTAGCGGGGCAGTGCATACGACCGTGACGAGATGCTCTTGAAAGTAGGGCTTCAGCTTCTTGGCGGTGAAGTACACGCCGTAACACATCTTTTGGTAGTGCGGGTTGTTCTGCTTTGAGGCGGACAGCACCTCGCTCAAATAATACACCGGCCTCTGGACCGGCTGGGCTCGGCCTTCTTCCTGGCGCTGGACTACGATGACGGTGTTGACTACCCGGCTGGTTGCAGCGATGTAAAGGAGCATGGGCTCTTTCTCGGTCGGCGCCGCGAGGACAGGCGGCGTGGCCAGCATCTTCTTCAACTCATGGAAAGCTTGGTCAGCCTGGTCGTTCCACTCGAAGTGAGTGCTCTTCTTCATGAGGCGGTAGAGGGGGAGGGCCTTCTCTCCGAGCCGACTCATGAAGCGGTTCAAGGAGGCCAAGCACCCGGTGAACTTCTGAATGTCTCGAAGCTTGGTGGGGATTGCCATTCTCTCGATGGCCTTGATCTTCACTGGGTTGCATTCGATGCCGCGTTCGGAGACCAGGAAGCCTAGGAGCTGGCCGGCTGGCACCCCGAACACGCATTTCTCGGGGTTGAGCTTGATTTGGAACCGGCGCAGGTTCTCGAATGTTTCCTTGAGGTCTTCTAGCAAGATGCCACGCTTCTCCGTCTTCACCACAATGTCGTCCACGTAAACGTGGGCATTCCTGCCGAGCTGCTTGAGGAGGCACTTCTGCATGCAACGCTGAAAGGTGGCACCGGCATTTCTCAAGCCGAATGTCATAGTCAGGTAGCAGAAGGCTCCGAACGGCGTGATGAAGGCGGTCTTCAGGCGGTCATCCGGATCCAGCTTTATCTGGTGATATCCAGAGTAAGCATCCAAAAAACTCAACAGCTCGCATCCGGCTGTGGAGTCTATCACTTGGTCTATCCTTGGCAGGGCAAAAGGATCTTTGGGGCAAGCCTTGTTGAGACTTGTGTAGTCTATACACATGCGCCACTTGTTATTCTTCTTTAGCATAAGGACCGGGTTGGCGAGCCACTCTGGGAAGAAAACTTCCATGATAAAGCCGGCCGCCAAGAGCCGGGCTATCTCCTCCCCTACAATCCTGCGTTTCTCCTCCGACAGTCGGCAGAGGGGCTGTCTGACTGGCTTTGCGTCTTCTCGAAGATGTAGTTTGTGCTCGGCGAATTTCCTCGGAACACCCGGCATGTCCTTGGGGGACCACGCAAAGATGTCGCGATTCTCACGGAGGAAATCGGCGAGCTCGCCTTCCTATTTGCTGTTTAGGTTTGCCCCGATGACGGCAAACCTCTCTGGATGTTCGGGGTCAAGGGGTATTTTCTTCGTCTCCTTGGCCGGCTGGAAAGATCCTTGAGCATCATCCTCCTTGGGGTCGGGGGACACGGCCGACTGCTTGCCGGCTAGGGCCACGACTCGGTCCAGCATCTTCTTCTCTTCGGCGATCACAAGGGACTCAGCCAGCCGGCTGCTGGCCGCGGCGCACTCGGAGGACTTCTTGTAGTCGCGGCTACGGTGATGACGCCTTTGGTGCTTGGTATCTTCATCTTGAGGTATGCATAGTGGGGAACCGCCATGAATTTGGCCAAGGCAGGTCGGCCCAGCAATGCATGGTAAGGGCTCTCCAGGTCCACCACTTCAAACCAGATTGCTTCCCGGCGGAAATGCTCCTTGTCCCCAAAAAGTACATCAATCTTGATTTTGCCAATGGGAGCGCAGGACAGGCCGGGTACGATGCCGTGGAACACTGTCCGAGTGGGCGTGAGCTGTTTTGTCTTGACGTTCAGCTTCTCCAGGGTGCCACGATACAGGATGTTGATGCTGCTCCCGCCGTCTATCAACACACGGGAGAAGCGGGCGGCGCGTCTGTCCGTCGCAAGGGTGGCTTCCAAGACCAGAGCGTAAGAGCCGGGAGACGGCATCACCTCCGGATGGTCGGCCCGGCTCCAGCTGATGGGCTTTTCTGACCAATGCATGTGTCCAGCGGGGTTGGTAGCGACCACGCTGACTTCCTGGTGCTCTCGGCGTTTGCTGCGCCGGTCTTCGGGCTGGCTTGTGAAGACGATGTAGGTTGCTTGCTCGTCAGGAAACTCGTCGTGCACGGCTCTGACTGCGGGCCGAGCGGCCGGAGGCGGCGGAGGCGGAGGCGGCGGGCCGGCAGGCGGAGGTGGCAAGAGCCCCTCGCCCTTAGAGATTTGGGTGAGCCAGTTGCACTTCCGGGTCGTGTGGTTGGACAGCTTTGCGCCGCTGTGGAACTTGCACGGGGCGTCGAGGGTTTGCTCGTAGGAGAAGGCGGGCTGGCAAGCCGGCCTGCCGCCGTTGGGCTTCTTGGGCACCGGTCGTTCTTCAGGCAGCGCATCTTCGACCGTGGCCACCTGCCGGCTAGCGGGAGGCGGCGCGGGGCCCTTGCGCTTGTTTTCGTTCGAGTTGCGGTGTCGGCCGGGTTCTCCAGCCGGCGTCTTGGGCGCCGGGTTGAGCACCTTCCCGGACGCGTCTACCCGAAGCTCGGTCTTCATCGAGGAGTCGGCGGTGGCGTACTTGTCCGCTATGTCCAGAAGCTCGTCGAGGGTAGCCGGCTCATCGCAGAGGAGCTTGTGCTTGAGGAGGGTGCCTTCTCGGCATCCGGCTGTGAAGTACTCTATGGCTTGCACCTCGTGCACCCCTTCTCAGGAGTTGCGGAGCTCGGCCCAACGCGTGAGGTAATTGCGAGTGGACTCGGCGGGGCCTTGTACGCACAAGGAGAGCTGTCTGGGCTTGGGAGCCCACTTGTAGGTGCTGGTGAAGTTGCGGATGAAGGCTTCTGTGAAGTCTAGCCAGCTGTTGATGCTGCGCGGCTTGAGGCTGTTGAGCCAAGTCCGCGTCGTGCTCTGCAGCATGAGGGGCACGTACTTCACGGCGACGCGCCGATTGCCGTTGGCTATGCTAACTGTGGTGGAGTAGTCGATCAACCAGTCTTCCGGCTTCACGGAGCCGTTGTATTTGGGCGTGTCTCTTGGGAGCGAGAACCCTTTGGGAAAGGGCTCGTCGCGGATGCGGGGGCCAAGCAAGGCGGGCCGACATCGTCTTCTTCTTCCAATGCCAGGGATCGTGCCAGGCGGTCGAGCCGATGACGGGCGTCGTTCTCGCCAATTCCTTCGCAGCGGCCCAGCCGGCCGCTGAGAGTCGGGTGCGCCACTAGCGGTGAGGCGGGATATCTCTCTCCTCGGGGCGGAGGCGGAGGCGGGTCGCCCCGCCACTCCATGGCTCGGGGATGACCGTCCGCGTCCCGCTCGATGGAGATCCGGGTCCGGCTGCGGCTGGTAGCCGGCTCCTTCTCGCGTCGCGCGCGGGTATTGCTCGTAGTCGGCGTCCGGGACGTCGCGCCATGCTCTCGGTGCGGGGGAAGGCTTTCCGCGCGAGCGTCGGATTCGTGCCTCTGCGCGGCGGCGTCAATCAATTGCTGGATGCGTCGGGTCATGTGGGGAAGGTCTTCGGCCTCCAGGCCGTCCAGCTCGTCTACGGCCGCCTGGGCGGCACGCAAGTTCTCGAGCGGAGTGGCATAGACTGGGCGGTCGACTCCCAGCGTGTCGGTGATGACGGCGCCGCGTTGCTTGACAAGGCCGGCCCGGCTTGGCCCGCCCGGGGCCGGCGTGCCGAAGGCGGCGCGGTCAGCCTCGCGCTGGTAGGCCTCAGTGAGGCGTCTTACGGAGGCCAGCCTCCGGCCCTCTGCGAGGAGGGCGAGGCGGCGTGCTTCCAGTGCTTCGTCGTCGGCGTCGGCCGGGAGAGGAGCGGACAAGTCGTGGGCCACCGCGCGCGAGGCGTCGCGGGCGCTCTCGTCGGCCGGGCCGCTGTGGCCGACAACCATCACTTCGGCGGTGACAGCATCGTGGCCGTCGGCTCGAGGAAGCGGGTCGTTGTAGATCGCGACGTTGGTGGGGAAGGCGTCGTAGGAGGCCGTGTGAGTCGACATGCATCGGGTCGGTGGAGCCAACCGACTACAGGTCCGTAGCGGGCTCGCTGTAGCTGGCCAAGAAGGTTGGCGAGGCGGTCCGTGCCCGCATCGGAGGCGAGCTCGTCGGGGATGAAGGTCTCGTCGGGGAGATCGGCAAGGCCGCTTGCCGCGCAGATGCTGGTGACGCATTGCAGCGCGTCGTGGCAAGCGCCATCGGGCGTGCCGGGCTGGCTACGCTCGCTGGGGAGGAAGAGGGTTCCCGTCCAGAACAGGTCTCCGGACGACGGTGCGCCTGGCCCCACGGTGGGCGCCAAATGTCGGGTGGTGGGTGCGACATATGCCAACGGGTGGCTTATCTTTGTGGGAACCAGTAAGACATGGCCGGTGCCTGGAAGCGGGATGAGGCGACGACATGCACGCCGGCGGATCTTACCCAGCTTCGGGGCTCTCCGAGAAGATAACACCCCTACTGTTGCTCTGCGGGGGCTCCGCATGCTCACTAGATGAATCGAGTAGCTACACGACGCTCCTTGAGTTGTTTTTGGGGGGAGGAGGAAGTAAGGGCATGGCTAGCCTGCTTCTTCTCCTTGTATGGTGTCTAGAACTAGCAAGGGGTCGAACCCTTTGCATGGGTGCTCCGGGGGGTTTATATAGGCCTACCCCCCGAGGGTACAATGGTAATCCGGCTGGGTGCGGGGCCCAGCCGTCTGTGACTGCGCTCGCCGGCTTCTGCGCCGACTGCTGGGGCCCGCCGACTGGTGGGTCCCGCCGGCTGCCAACTCCTTGGTCACTGTGGCTTCATCTTGCTGACGTGAGCTTCATCGTGGTAAGCGCGGCTACAGTACCGCCGCCTGTCGGACGATCGCTGTAGCCTTACCGCGTCTTGTCTCCTTAATGGGGCGTCCTCTTCGAGGGAGGCGGCGAGCCGGCTGCGGGGAGCCGGCTCCGTCTTGGGCTGGCTGGTTGGAAGCGTGGCCGCCTTCGGCCGTCTCTCTACTTTAAGGGGCCCACCGCCTGTGGGCCACGCTGGCGGCCCGTCGTGGGTGACGCCAGGGTCAACATGGCAACAGTGCTGCGCCGGACGGGTCATGCCTACCTCGTACGGCGCACTGTGCCAGGCGTGCCCCAGGATTCGGGGGTGGCAGGCTCTTCTGCAGCCACGCCCCGTCGCACCGCCGTTAGGTGGGTGCAAACTTTGTGGGTACGGTCTTGACTGCTTTACGAGGAGCCGGCTTGAAGGAGTCGGCCTTCTCGTGAGGGCTAAAGTCGGACCGCCTTCCGAAAGCCGGCCTTGATCGCAGCCGGCTAGGGGAAGGCGGCTCCATGCCTTGGGTTCTTGAGAGCCGGGCTGGCTCGTAATTTTTGCAGAAGTGCCAGGGGAAGCCGGCTAGGCTACCCATGGCTATTTACTCCGACAAGTGGAGAATCATCGTAACATGAAAATAAAAGTTTCTATGATATGATCGCAGAGGTGAAATATTTGAGTTACGAGTTTGGCCTTCAGTTAAAACAATGTGAAATAGTTTCACTACTCACGCCACCTGGAACACCACAGTGTAATGGTGTGTCCGAACGTCATAACCGTACTTTATTGGATATAGTGCAATCTATGATGTTTCTTACCGATTTACCACTATAGTTTTGGGGTTGTGCATTAGAGACAGCTGCATTCACATTAAAAAGGGCACCATCTAAATCCATTGAGACGACACCATATGAACTATGGTTTGGCAAGAAACCAAAGTTGTCGTTTTTTAAAGTTTGGGCTTGCGATGCTTATGTGAAAAGTTTCATCCTGATAAGCTCAAACCCAAATCAGAAAAGTGTGTCTTCATAGGATACCCAAAAGTTACTATTGGGCACACCTTCTATCATAGATCCGAAGGCAAGATATTCGTTGCTAAGAATGGATCCTTTCTAGAGAAGGAGTTTCTCTCGAAAGAAGTGAGTGGGAGGAAAGTAGAACTTGATGAGGTAACTATACCCGCTCCCTTATTGGAAAGTAGTTCATCATAGAAATCTATTCCTGTGACTCCTACACCAATTAGTGAGGAAGCTAATGGCGATGATCATGTAACTTCAGATCAAGTTACTACCGAACCTCGTAGGTTGACTAGAATGAAATCCGCACCAGAGTTGTACGGTAATCCAGTTCTAGAGGTCATGTTACTTGACCATGACGAACCTACGAACTATGAGGAAGCGATGATGAGCCCAGAATCCGCAAAATGGCTTGAGGCCGTGAAATCTGAGATGGGATCCATGTATGAGAACAAAGTGTGGACTTTGGTTGACTTGCCTGGTGATCGGCAAGCCATAGAAAATAAATGGATCTTCAAGAGCACTAGTAGAAAACAGGGCTTTGGTCATGGGGCAGTTTTCACATTAGTCCCGGTTCAGTCAAGAACCGGGACTAACGTGAGCATTTATCCTGGTTCGGGCGGCTAAGGCATTAGTCCCGGTTCACCTGGGCCCTTTAGTCCCGGTTCGTGCCACGAACCGGGACTAAAGGGTGCGATGTCCATTAGTCCCAGTTGGTGGCACCAACCGGGACTAAAGGTTAGACCTTTAGTACCGGTTGGTGCCACCAACCGGTACTAATGGGTTTTGAGGCATTAGTACCGGTTCATGGCACGAACTGGTACTAAAGGTCCCATTTTCAAACTCTCCCCCCCGGTGGACCGCCTTTTCAGTTTTAGAAAAAACAAAAGAAAATGATGGAAATGTCAAAAAAAAATAAAATAAAATAAGTTTCCCATGTGATATGTGGTCTACTTGTTGGGAAAATTTACAGATATGAATTTCGACTTTATTTGCAAAATCTCTCTGGAATTTGTAAAATGGGCATAACTTTTGCATACGAACTCGGATTAAAAAGTTTTTTATATGAAAAATCATCTACTCGAAAAGTTACATCCGAATTTAACAGGGCGAACCCTGTTAAACATTTTCAAAATCCTCAAAAACCTAACAGAAAAAAGTTACGGGGATTTTAAGATCTAGAGTGGAAAAAATCGAAAAAATTACTAGTCAAATCTGGTCAAACAGTGGTCAAATTGTCGTCAAACAATGGTCAAACTAATTATTCTAGAATATTAGTGTTACTAAATAATTATTTCAGTTATTTTGAATTTTGGTCAAATCTGGTCAAACTATGGTCAAACTAATTATTCAAGAAATATTAGTGTTACTAAATAATTATTGTTTTTTAAAACAATAGTTTCAAACTCAAACAGTGAAATGTGTCACTTCATGCTCAAGCAAAATTCATGAAGGTTAATAGGATTGACATCTTACTATTGTCAGGAAAACAACAAGTGCAGACTTGGAAAGGAGAGAGAATAGAACCCGGAAGTTAAGCGTGCTCAGGCTGGGGGAGTGGGAGGATGGGTGACCGTTCGGGAAGTTAGATGATTTGGAATGATGAGGGGTGATTAGAGGATAAATTGAGCAGTGATGAGGGGTGGTGATTACACATTAGAGGTTAAAATAATTCAGAAATTTGAAAATAAAAAAAAATTAAAAAAATCATAAAAAAATTAAAAAAAAAATCATAAAATTTCCTTTAGTCCCGGTTGGTGTTACCAACCGGGACTAAAGGTGGAGCTCCACGTGGCCGCGCCCTTTAGTCCCAGTTTGTGTAAGAACCGGGACTAAAGGGGAGAGGCAATTGTACCGACCCTTTAGTCCCGGTTCGAACCGGGACTAAAGGGGCCTTACCAACCGGGACAAAAGCCCCTTTTTCTAGTAGTGAGAAGATGGACGCTGATAGTAGTGTTACTATCTACAAAGCCAGACTTGTCGGAAAAAGGTTTTTGACAAAGTTCAAAGTGTTGGCTACGATGAGATTTTCTCACTCGTAGCGATGCTTAAGTCTGTCAAAATCATGTTAGCAAATTGCCACATTTTATGAAATCTGGCAAATGGATGTCGAAACTACATTCCTTAATGGATTTCTTAAAGAAGAGTTGTATATGATGCAACCAAAAGGTTTTGTCAATCCTAAAGGTGCTAACAAAATATGCCAAGCTCCAGCGATCCATTTATGGACTGGTGCAAGCATCTCGGAGTTGGAATATACGCTTTGATAAGTTCATCAAAGCATATAGTTTTATACAGACTTGCGGTGAAGCCTGTATTTACAAGAAAGTGAGTGGGAGCACTACAGCATTTCTGATAAGTATATGCGAATGACATATTGTTGATTGGAAATAATGTAGAAATATTCTGCAAAGCATAAAGGAGTATTTGAAAGGAGTTTTTGAAAGAAGGACCTCGATGAAGCTGCTTACATATTGAGCACCAAGATCTATAGAGATAGATCAAGACGCTAGATAAGTTTTTTCAATGAGTACATACCTTGACAAGATTTTGAAGCAGTTCAAAATGGAACAGTCAAAGAAAGAGTTTCTTGCCTGTGTTACAAGGTGTGAAATTCAGTAAGACTCAAAGCCCGACCACGGCAGAAGATAGAATGAGAATGCAAGTCATTCCCTATGCCTCGGCCATAGGTTCTATAAAGTATGCCATGCTGTATACCAGATCTATTGTATACCCTACACTATTTTTGGAAAGGGAGTACAATAGTGATCTAGGAGTAGATCACTGGACAACGGTCAAAATTATCCTTAGTGGAATAAGGATATGTTTTTCGATTATGGAAGTGACAAAAGGTTCGTCGTAAAGGGTTACATTGATGCAAGTTTTGACACTGATCCAGACGACTCTAAGTCTCAATCTGGATACAAATTGAAAGTGGGAACAATTAGCTAGAGTAGCTCTGTGCGGAGCATTGTTGACATAGAAATTTGCAAAATACATATGGATCTGAGTGTGGCAGACCCGTTGACTAAACTTTCTCACAAGCAAAACATGATCACACCTAAGTACTCTTTGGGTGTTAATCACATAGCGATGTGAACTAGAATATTGACTCTAGTAAACCCTTTGGGTGTTGGTCACATGACGATGTGAACTATGGGTGTTAATCACATGGTGATGTGAACCATTGGTGTTAAATCACATGGCAATGTGAACTAGATTATTGACTCTAGTGCAAGTGGGAGACTGAAGGAAATATGCCCTAGAGGCAATAATAAAGTAATTATTTATTTCCTTATTTCATGATAAATGTTTACTATTCATGCTAGAATTGTATTAACCGGAAACATGATACATGTGTGAATACATAGACAAACAGAGTGTCACTAGTATGCCTCTACTTGACTAGCTCGTTAATCAAAGATGGTTATGTTTCCTAGCCATAGACATGAGTTTTCATTTGACTAACGGGATCACATCATTAGGAGAATGATGTGATTGACTTGACCCATTCCGTTAGCTTAGCACTTGATCGTTTAGTATGTTGCTATTGCTTTCTTCATGACTTATACATGTTCCTATGAATATGAGATTATGCAACTCCTGTTTACCGGAGGAACACTTTGTGTTCTACCAAACATCACAACGTAACTGGGTGATTATAAAGGTGCTCTACAGGTGTCTCTGAAGGTACTTGTTGGGTTGGCGTATTTCGAGATTAGGATTTGTCACTCCGATTGTCGGAGAGGTATCTCTGGGCCCTCTCGGTAATGCACATCATTTAAGCCTTGCAAGCATTGCAACTAATGAGTTGGTTGCAGGATGATGTATTATAGAACGAGTAAAGAGACTTGCCGGTAAGGAGATCGAACTAGGTATTGAGATACCGACGATCGAATCTCGGGCAAGTAACATTCCGATGACAAAGGAAACAACGTATGTTGTTATGCAGTCTAACCGTAAAGATCTTCATAGAATATGTGGGAGCCAATATGAACATCCAGGTTCCGCTATTGGTTGTTGACCGGAGACGAGTCTCGGTCATGTCTACATAGTTCTTGAACCCGTAGGGTCCGCACGCTTAACGTCTCGATGATAGTTATATTATGAGTTTATATGTTTTGATGTACCGAAGGTTGTTTGGAGTCCCGGATGTGATCACGGTCATGACGAGGAGTTTCGAAATGGTCGAGACATGAAGATTGATATATTGGAGGCCTATGTTTGGATATCGGAAGTGTTCCGGGTGAAATCAGGATTTTACCGGAGTACTGGGAGGTTACCGGAACCCCTCGGGGACTTAATGGGCCTTGGTGGAAAGAGAGGAGAGGCGGCCAGGGCATGGGCCGCGCCCCCTCTATCACATCCCTAGCTTTTGGTAATGCACTAGGCTAGCCTCATGTGTGCATCATGTTTAATCTTGGAAGAAACTTCAAATGGGGATGATTCAAAACCCCCACCACCACTTAAACCAACTAGGGTTACTGAATAGTTTTTTCAATGAACATGAAATTCCCTTCTAAAATGTTCATCATCTTTGCCTTGGTCCAGAACCTCTGACAAAAATGGTGCACAATTTTCTAGGACACATAAGGTCACTGAATTAAATCATATGCTATTTGCAGTTGGGCATTTAAATGCTATATATTATTTTAAGTGCTCAGCGCAAAGCCAGAAGCCCAAAACCCCCTCCAGCTGCTCCTGCCGTGCTTCGCAACACCGAAACCGCCGAGACCCAAACTCAGGCCGCCGCATTCGTGCTCGCCGCCGTCGACACAGACCACCCCAGCTCCTCCCACTTGGACTACCAGATGCGTGCGAGCCCCAGCTATGCGGAGGACCAAACCATGGTCGATTTGGTCGACCGTGGGCAAATTCCGAGCCCCTCCGCCATCTCGGGCTTCACCGCCGATGAGCCGTGGACCAAGTCCGGCGGGTTTGACCCCGCTTGACTGGGGTTTGACTTCCCCCCTGACCCACTGACGTGTGGGCCGCCTCTGTTAAATATTAGTTAGATTAGTCTAGCGCTAACTAACCTAGATTAGTGCCTAACCTAACACTAACTAACTCTGTTAAGTTAGTTATGACACTGACATGCGGGACCCGCAGGTCAGGTTTGACCTGGACCGTGCCCTGTTGACCTGCTGACGTCATGATGATGCAGTGCTAACACAGTAAAGTCTTTCTGGAATTGAAATAAATCAGGAAAAGTTTAGAAATTCCAGAAAATGCTTTAAACTTTGAAAAATCATAGAAAATCAACCGTAGCTCAGAATTAAATAAATTATATATGAAAAATTATCAGAAAAATCCAATATATCCATTCATGCTATTTCCATGCGTGTTTGAGCAACTTATGCCTGCTGATCAGGTCAAATCAAATGTTGGCATTTAAATAATCACATGTGGAGTTTGAATTTGAACCTTTGGTTCAAACCAACTTCATTTAAATCATTGCTAGTAGCATTAGCTCAAATCACAGCATATTGTCATGTCATGATCATGCATCATATTGTGAATCACATTGATTGTGTTCTTCCTTGTTTGCCGGTAATTGTCCCCTCTCAGTAGACGACGTACCGACGATGAGATCGATGACACCGATGAAGAACTATACTATCTTCAGAAGTGCCAGGCAAGCAAAACCCCCTTGTTCATTCCGATACAATCCCACTCTCTCGCTCCTGCTCTCTTTTACTGCATTAGGACAACAACGATTCAACTGTTACATGTTGCGGTAGTTGAACCCCTTTCCTTTGCATGACCTGTCATTGCCACAGTAAATAGATGAAACCCACTAGCATGAGTAGGAGTTGTTTGAGCCCTGCTGTGCCTACTCATTCATGCTTGTTTGTCATGCCTGCTATTGCTTAGAGTTGAGTCAGGTCTGATTCATCGGGGATGAATTAGAGGTGTGAGAACATGTCCTACTGTTGTGAGCTAAGTGTGTGAACACGATTTGGTAAAGGTATCGGTGAGAGGCCATGTAGGATTACATGGTGGGTTGTCTCATTGCAGTCGTCCTCAGGAACTGAGTTCTGTATTTGTGATCCATGAACAGCTACTACCACGCATTGGAATGCTTAAGTGCCCCTCTCGACTTAATAATCAACCTGATCTCTGTCCAAGAGTTGCAACTAGTTTCTGGTGTTTGTAGGTTGTGTTAGTAGTCTACCAAGTGGTACTCGGTACAGGTGGGCTTGGGACAGACTAGGCACCGTGGCACGGTGTACCAAGCATAGATCCATCCGTCGAGGTGGGCTTGGGAACCCTGCACACATTGTTTGGGGCCGTGAGCGACACCCCGGCCGGATCTCCTTGCGGATGGAACCCGAATAGGCGATAAACCTGGACTAGAGACTTGTTGGTTAGTCAGGTTGTGGCCGACTCCCTTGCTAGGCTTCCGCTTGAAGGTTGGCGAGATACACGATGTGTACATGGTGGTAAGTGGTGAGAGCGTGTGTGAAGAAGTACACCCCTGCAGGGTTAACATCATCTATTAGAATAGTCGTGTCCGTGGTAAAGGACTTCTGGGTTGCCTGTACAGTTCATATACAAGTGAAAGTGGATACTCTAAAATGCGCAAGATAAGCGTGAGTGCTATGGATGGCGTTCTTGTAGGGAGACGGGAGCGGATCCATAGTGGTGTATTGATATGGTGAATATGTGGACTCGTGTGCGCCACCTCAAAAGAGTTACTTTCAGTCATAGTTCAGGATAGCCACCGAGTCAAAGCTGGCTTGCTGTAGTTAAACTCCACCACCCCTTTATTGATATTGATGCATATGTAGCTATTTTTTATGTAAGTCTTGCTGGGTACATTTGTACTCACGTTTGCTTAATTTATGCTTTTGCAGAGAGACTTCAGTCTCACTAGTAGTTCCACATGGACTTCGACTTTTAGCTCGTGACCTCAGCTACGATCTTGTACCCTTGGGAGGGTCTTGTAGATAGTCAGGCTTCTCAGCCTTCTTCATTTGTAGTTGTCTGTACTCAGACAAGTTAAGCTTCCGCATGTGCTTGTTGCTTGTATGCTCTGTATGTTGGGTCATGAGACCCATGTTTGTAATATCTCGCTCCTCGGAGCCTAATGAATAAATACTTTGAGTCGTAGAGTTTTGTTGTGATGCCATGTTGTATTTACACATTTCGAGCATATTGTGTGTATGATTGAAATGCTTGATATGTGTGGGATCCGACAACCTAGTTGTTTATCCTTGGTAGCCTCTCTTATGGGGAAATGTAGTCTTGTGCTTCCATGAGCCATAGTAGTCCGCTACAGCCTGGTTCACCGGAGTCCTGCTAGCCCAGCACTACTGCTCCGGAACACTTGACTGGCCGGCCTGTGATTCACTTCGTTCCTGTGTCTGTCCCTTCAGGGAAATGTCACGCGGTGACATCCAGAGTCCTGCCTAGCCTGCTACAGCCCGGTTCACCGGAGTCCTGTTAGCCCAGTGCTACAGCCCGGATTCGCACGCTGCTAACCGACATGCTCGATGTTGATTCATGTATGCATGTCCCCATAAGTTAGTGCCACTTTGGGTTCACGACTAGTCATGTCAGCCCGGGTTCTCTGTCATATGGACGCTAGCGACACTATCATATACATGAGCCGAAAGGTGCAAACTGTCCCAGGCCATGGTAAGGCGATACCCGTGGGAATACCGTGCGTGCGGCCGCAAAGTGATATGAGGTGTTACCGGCTAGATCGATGTGACTTGGAATCGGGGTCCTGACAGCTTTGGTATCAGAGCCTAGCTGCCTGTAGGATTACCAAGCCAAGCTGGTCGAAGTTGAGTCTAGAAATGCTTTAGTTATATAAGGGAATTGATTGTAGAAGGGAACATAAGGATCTTTTACTCCTTTACCTTATGCCCTTCTGATCTGAGTCAACCTCTTCTTTTCTACGGGGTTAATGAACTAGGCTTCTCATATTTCTATTAGGATCACGTGTTACTAATCCGTAGACTTATAGGATTGATGGATTCAAGCCCCGGTTCAGTTCCTACTACTTCCATGTGTTGTTAGTTGATCTCGGAACCTTATTATTGTGATGTTGAGTGGTAATGCCACCATTTTTCAGGATGTCTCAAATCTTTTTGAGCATTTACAGTCGTTATGCTGTCCGAGTCATCCCAGGTCTCTAAATAGTCTGGATGTTCCTTTGGGCCAGATTAACCACACTAATCGTCGAGTTGAGGTACTTCGTTGCCTCGGCATATATGTTGAAGCCGTTATTATGACCCTACGCATCCTGGAGAACCGCCCACTAATCTAACAATGCTTTGTATCCCCAGTGTGATGATTCTGGCCATTGTTCTCGAAAGCATCCCGTGATGCCATTTAGTTAGTAGGCATTCTATTTCTGGGTTTTTGAGTCCAAGTTTCACTCTACTTACCTCTTGTTGATAGTGTTGCTAGTTCCTTTAGGATATTAGTAACCCTTGTGATAGTTCTCGAGGTCCGTGGTATTTCCTTCTTCTAAATACCATCAACCATTCTTGGCAGAAGTTCTTTTAACCAAAAGATCACAGCCAGTGTGCTCTTGATGAGTTCTCCATTCTATATTGTGACTCTGCCAATTCTACCTCTCCACATGGATTATCCAGAAGAAACCTATGAACTTGGTTCGACATACTAATCTATGCATCCACAACTCAGAAAATCATACGTTCCTTTGAGTTATCCCTCTTTAGTTGTTTTCTGACCTTCGTCTATCAATTGGTAGTCAAGAGTATGTGTGCATTGTGTTCATCAATGCCTATTATTCTGGTGGTCCGTCAAGCCATTCTATTCCGGAATGACTAGGAGAAACAAACTCTAGTACCTTGTCCACTTTGAGGATTGGGTCAAAGTAGTTGTATTCCACAGATGAAAATGCCAATTCAGCTTTTGCTCTGTTCTACCTTGGAGTGTCACCCTCTTTCATATCAAGAATGACGTGAGAATTGTACAATCTCTTATGAATTCTTAATATAGTGATATTTTCGCCATCATTATTCATTTCTTGGTCTCCATGTTGGTTGTAACCGGAATGCTGACAGGTGGACCGTGATGTGTGAAATCAATACCCCTAGCAACCCGTTGCTTGGTAGTTAATGGACAACGCTCTCATTCTTAGTGTGCTGGTTATTAAATCATCATCCTTAGATTGATCGTGCTACCTAGTCCTTAATTCTGGTGCACTCTTCGATCAATGAGTTAGGATTTTGTCAAACCCTTGCTCTGTTGATCATATTGTCTTGCCCTGAAGAGTAAGATTGTTCCCGAGCTTAGTAACATATCGGTGGTTCGTGATTTTCTGAATATCTTCTCGGAAGTATCACCGGTTATCACCTGACCGCTATGTTGAGTTCGTGATAAAGTTGGTTTCTTGTAGCCACCCCTTTCTCCAAGAATCTGTGTTGGATACCCCTGAGCTAGTTGGTTGAGCTAAGCAACAACTTGGGGAGTTGGAAGATAAAAGCTTGCCTAACTTAATTGGTTCCAAAGGGATATTCTTGTGTGTGTGGGCGTTGAAGAAAGATGATATCTTCCTCGATTGATCCTCGTGATCAGTTGTCGGTGCTATTATCTTATCCAATCTTTCATTTGAGTGTGGGCTATCGTCAAATCAAATCAGAGCCAACGATGTTCATAATGTTGTCTTACTCGTGGTTGATCCCTCGAGCATACACCATTACATCTTTTGGTCTGACCAATACTATCACATAATGATGGAAGTCCGGTGATATGGAAATTCTGATGAGTTGTTGTTGAGCCCATCAGCAGCATTTTGTCTCCTCCATGATTCATGTTGAACATCCACCTAGTGTTGAAAACTTTGTAAGAAATGCCTTCGTGTTCCGTTCATGAAGCTTATGCTTGGATGGAAGAAGTGACTTCCTCGAATTCATGTGCATTTGGTGCAAGTTGCCGCCATGAGTTCGAGAAAGATTGTTTTTGTTTCCTCTATTACCATCCCAAGTCAGTTATGCATGTGCGAATGTATTCTATGGTTTGGTAGATTAATTACCTCCACTCCATATGTATTCCCTAGCACACCAAGCCACTGATTGATTTGTTCAAGGATAAGAAGTTCACATGCTATTCCTGAAGGGCCCAGACGGACATGCACAAGACTTTGTTATCTTCAATGATGGTTCCCCACCTGAACTCGATAGTGTTTTAATGAAAGACTACTATGTGGTCATGCTTGTCTTGGACAACATGCTCACATGTATGTAGCAGAACCAACTCATGTTTTGGAGCTTGCTATTGTAGTTCATATCTCGAGAATCTCGCAACGTCATCTCGTTGGTTTGTGTTGCAAACTTTCTTTCCTGACACATTGTCTGAATTATCCTGTTACCAACCAGATTTGAATCTCAGGCAGATATGATGGTTGGAACTTCTTCCGAGAACTATGATATAGGTTCCAGTGAAGTGGACACACCTAGCTGGAAGCACTGTTGTTGTAGTATCTTGATTAAGCCGTTTGGTCACCTCCCATGAGGATTTCGCATGACATATTCTTGAAGTTGTTCCTTAGGGATCCTTGTGCTCTTAGTTTCTTCGATGATTCTATAACCATTGGAACGTTGGAAACACTCTCGACTGTTGAGTTCTTCCCCAGTTACCAGAATCATTCCCAACATTTGCATTTTGTTCCCAGCTTGCACCTCAGTAGTTGTTGTTCAGGGTCATCTTCAAAAGTGGACTTACCATGGGTCCCATTCATCTCCGATGATAAGCAAATCATCCATTACGTTGTCTTCAACAAGGTAGTCCACATCATCCATTCTGGTATGAGTATGCCATTCTTTCGAATTCATTCAAACGACGTTTGTAAATTGCCTTAGGCTGGTAAGAAGAGTTCCAATAATCTCCGTATCAAAAGTAATTCTTTTTGCCACCTAAGGGAATAATTCTACGAGTCACCTCCTCTAAGATGTCTCGTTGTGGTATCATGGCCACTCAACTCCTTGCTACGTTGACAACCGTTCACCACCTTCTTAAGTGTGGAATTGTTGCCTACCTAGTGTATCTTCGTCATCTGTTTCACTCCATCCCTCTGGATGTATGCTTTGTGTCTCAGCTCGAGAGATGTTTTCAATGTCTCACTCCATGCGTTGATCCTGAGTGTGATGGCCTGTCTTATTAGGGATGATAGACTACTCATATCAATAAGGAATTCCTTCTTTTCCGACAGCCCATTCGGACAGAACTCCAAAGTTAAGCGTGCTCAGCTTGGAGTAGTGTCAGGATGGGTAACCGACCGGGAAGTTGCTCCCAGGTGTGCATGAGTGAGGACAAATTGCGCAGAAAAGACTAGTATTGATCTGTGGGGCCAGTCTAGATCCCGCCAGGAGTAACGACCACCGACGGGTGTGTCCGGGGCGTTACAAGTTGGTATCAGAGCCAGGTCTTGTAACGCCCTCGATGCGGCTATATCTCCCACGTGTCGAAGCACGACTTAGAGGCATAACCGCATTGAAAGCAATGTCGCAAGTGAGGTAATCTTCACACAACCCATGTAATACATAAGGGAAAGAGATACATAGTTGGCTTACAATCGCCACTTCACACAATTACATGAATAAAGCATTGCATCATCCAGATACACACAAGGTCCGACTACGGAACCAAAATAAAAGAAGACTACCCCAAATGCTACACAGATCCCCGGTCGTCCCAACTGGGCTCCACTACTGATCAACCAGAAGGAAACAACTAAGGACAAGATCTTCTTCGAGCTCCTCCTTGAGCTCAATTGCACCACCTGCACGGTTTCCTCGGCACCTGCAAACTGGTTTTGCAAGTATCTGTGAGTCACGGGGACTCAGCAATGTCACACCCTCGCGATCAAGACTATTTAAGCTTATAGGAAGGGTAAAAGTATGAGGTGGAGCTACAGAAAGCGACTAGCATACTTGGTGGCTAACATACGCAAATGAGAGCGAGAAGAGAAGGCAAAAGCACGATCGAGAAACTATGATCAAGAAGTGATCCTAGAACTACCTACGTCAAGCATAACTCCAACACCGTGTTCACTTCCCGGACTCCGCCGAGACGATACCATCACGGTTACACACGCGGTTGATGCATTTTAATTAAGATCAACTTCAGGTTTTCTACAACCAGACATTAACAAATTCCCATCTGCCCATAACAAGGTCCGACTACGGAACCAAAATAAAAGAAGACTACCCCAAATGCTACACAGATCCCCGATCGTCCCAACTGGGCTCCACTACTGATCAACTAGAACGAAACAACTAAGGACAAGATCTTCTTCGAGCTCCTCCTTGAGCTCAGTTGCACCACCTGCACGGTTTCCTCGGCACCTGCAAACTGGTTTTTGAAGTATCTGTGAGTCACGGGGACTCAGCAATCTCACACCATCGCGATCAAGACTATTTAAGCTTATAGGAAGGGTAAAAGTATGAGGTGGAGCTGCAGCAAGCGACTAGCATACTTGGTGGCTAACATACGCAAATGAGAGTGAGAAGAGAAGGCAAAAGCATGATCGAGAAACTATGATCAAGAAGTGATCCTAGAACAACCTACGTCAAGCATAACTCCAACACCGTGTTCACTTCCCAGACTCCGCTGAGAAGATACCATCACGGTTACACACACGGTTGATGCATTTTAATTAAGATCAACTTCAGGTTTTCTACAACCGGACATTAACAAATTCCCATCTGCCCATAACGGCGGGCACGGCTTTCAAAAGTTCTATCCCTGCAGGGGTGTCCCAACTTAGCCCATCACAAGCTCTCACGGTCAACAAAGGATATTCCTTCTCCCAACACAATCCGATCAGACTCGGCATCCCGGTTACAAGACATCCTCGACAATGGTAAAACAAGTCCAGCAACACCGCCCGAATGTGCCAACAAATACCGATAGGAGCTGCACATATCTCGTTCTCAGGGCACACTCAGATGAGCGCTCCATACAACTAAAACCAAACCTCGAGTTTCCTCGAGGGGGCGCTGCACAGGGCTCTAGTTTGGACCAACACTCAGAGGAGCACTGGCATGCGGGGGTTAAAATAATGATGACCCTCAGGAGCGTGACTCCCAAGGGAAAAAGAGGCTAGGTGGCGAATGGTAAAACCAAGGTTGGGCATTGCTGGAGGAGTTTTATTCAAGGCGAACTGTCAAGGGGTTCCCATTATAACCCAACCGTGTAAGGAACGCAAAATCTGGGAACAAAACACCGATATGACGGAAACTAGGGCGGCAAGAGTGGAACAAAACACCAGGAATAAGGCCGAGCCTTCCACCCTTTACAAAGTATATATATGCATTAATTAAATAAGAGATATTGTGATATCCCAACAAAATATCCATGTTCCAACAAGGAACAAACTCCAATCTTCACCTGCAACTAACAACGCTATAAGAGGGGCTGACCAAAGCGGTAACATAGCCAAACAACGGTTTGCTAGGACAAGGTGGGTTAGAAGCTTGGCTTAACAATATGGGAGGCATGATAAGCAAATGGTAGGTATCGCAGCATAGGCATAGTAAAAGAGCGAGCAACTAGCAAGCAAAGATAGAAGTGATTTCGAGGGTATGGTCATCTTGCCTGAAATCCCGCAAGGAAGAAGAACGAGTCCATGAAGAAGACAAACGGACGTAGTCGAACGGGTCCTCACAAACACGAAGTAATCGGAACCCACCCGAAGAAGCAACACCGGAAAGAAGCACACAACATAGTAAACAACCAACACATAAACATGGCATGATATGCGGGATGCGGTATGTGATGCATATGAATGATTTTGAAAGGAATGATTCAACCTGGCCTCAACTTGGAAATCCAAGAGTACCACTGGAAAGGTGAGTTGATTTCGGTCGAAATCGATATAAAGATCACCGGAATCGGATACACGGTTTGGAAATGGCAAGCAAAACAAATATGGCACCGGTCTGCGACAATCAGCAAGTAGCCTCCTAAATGCATCAGGATAAATATGCTACAGCACTCAAACATGAAAACAAAATACATGGCAGGGATCCACTCATGCTGCTTGACAAAAGATGAACACTGAGCTACGGCTAATTCGTCCATTAACAGGTTCAAACAAGCATGGCAAAAGTGCAAATGATAACATGTTTCAGACTTAGTGAAATTAACACAAGTCTGGAATTAATCATCAGGAAGCAATCTTTAAAGCATGAAAAACTACATCCTACTGGAACATATCATGGCAAAGAAAGGCATGGCATGAAGCTACTCTAAGCACTAAACAAACGTCCCTTAGTGACCATGAGTCAAAAGGGACCATAAAATACAATTGCTAGCATGTGAACATGGCAAAAACATAAATAAATTCAGACTTACTGAAAAACTGGAGCATGCAAAACAGATTAACAAGTAGGCATGTTTATGAGCTCGATGCACTCACTAAAGAGCATGGCATGACAATCTAAGCATACACCCATGAAGAAGACATGGCATAGAAGCTAGACATGGCAAGCACAATAACATAGCATGCACGGATCAATAACAACATCCTCGGCAAAATCGCTAAACATGTTAACAATCTGCCAGGAACATTTTATAGCAAAAGTAGAGCTCGATTGACTCAAGCTAGGGTACCCCATAAATGCAAACAACGACATGGATGGATAAAGCACGACAATATTAACAAAACATCCTTACTGATCATCCTCAAAAGAGGCACGGATCACTAGGAAACAACATGAACATATGGCATAAAAATAATAATAGGACAAGGACTTAGTGAAATTCTAAGTCCCTGAAATCAACATCATTGAGTAAGCTACTTTGCATGCTTGTGCTAGTCACCAAAAAGATCACAAAAATACATGGAATACACCCCTGCAAACATGGCATGGCATTCTACATAACACATGTAGGTCTCAGCATCATAGCATGCACACATTAATCATGGAAAAAATGACAAAAGGCCATTTGCTGAAACAGATCTGACATATTCCTCACATAGCCCTCTTCCAACAGCATTTCGGGCACCAAGATGAGCTCAAATGAAAATGATGCAATGAGATGAAATGAATTACTCGTAGAGACGAACATTTTGCTATGCTACACGCATGAATCGGAGCCATGGATGCAGATTTACGATGTGAAGAAAATGCATAAAATAACTAGAATCTAGGGACTTAGCCGAAATTGTACCTCCTGAAACGGATCTAGGGTTTCGGGGCACGCCGTACTAGGTTCGCTGGAAGGTCACCAGAGGAGAGGGAGACGGCGCCGGAGTTGGGGAAGGGCTCGCCGGAGTTGGGGCAACCGGTCGCCGGAGTTGGGGTCGGCGAGCTCGCCGAAGAGGCGGCGCGGGTGCGCATTGGCGCGAGCGCGTGTTGGCGCGGGCGGCGACGCACGGTGGCCGAAGAAGCTCGGCGGTGAGGCGCGAAGGCCGGCAGTGGCGCACGCGGCGTACTGGGCGGCGGCGGCACGAGATCGCAGGCGGCGCGGCAGGCGCGCGGGGCGCGGCCCGGGTGCGGCCCGGGGCGGGCCGGCCTCGGGCCCTGGCGGCGGGGAGGGGAGAGAGGGGGCGCGGGCGACACATGGCGGCGGCGGATTCGCTGGAGGCGGCGGCTGAGCTGAGGTGGCGTCCTCTGATTGGCCGGAGTGAGGTGGCTGAGGGCGGCAGACATGTCCGGCCGGTGGTGGGAATTTTGTCCGGCGGCGCGAGGAGCGGGGCTAGGGTTTCATCCGCAAAAATTCGGGGAGGCACCCATATATGTAGGTAGAGGGAGCTAGGGGAGTCCAACTGAGGTGCGGTTTTCGGCCACGCGATCGTGATCGAACGACCGAGATGATGGAGGAGGTTTAGGTGGGTTTTGGGCCACTTTGGAAGGGTGTTGGGCTGCAACACACACGAGGCCTTTTTGGTCCCTCGGTTAACCGTTGGAGTATCAAACGAAGTCCAAATGGCACGAAACTTGACAGAAGGTCTACCGGTAGTAAACCAAGGCCGCTTGGCAAGTCTTGGTCCAATCCGAAAACGTTTAACACCCGCACACGAAAAGAGGTAGAAAGGGACACCGGGTGACATAGGAGCACCGGATTACAAAACGGACAACGGGGAAAATGCTCGGATGCATGAGACAAACATGTATGCAAATGAAATGCACATGATGACATGATATGCAAAGCATGACACGCAAGCAATGACAATGCAACAACAGCGAATAACTGGAAGACACCTGGCACATCGGTCTCGGGACGTTACAACACTCCACAACTACGAGAGGATCTCGTCCCGAGAACTAGAATGGCACCGGAGGGAAAACAGAAGAGAAAGAGAAGAGGTAAAACTAAGTTGCTTCTTTGACAAACGAGTGAAAACAAAGAACCTTGAAGAGGTTAAGCCATTTCGAGAAAAGAATACAATGGAAATGAACGAAGTTGAAAACACTTCATTAGAAAAGAGGAATAAGGAAGAACAACTTCAGGCAGCACTCCGATTGAAAAGAAAAGGAATTGAATAAGAACTTGATAAGATGATAGAACTTGAAAAGAGGGCATGACACTCCGGTTAAATGGATAATCATGAAAAGAACATGAGCTTTGACAAAATGAGATGATGGGTTAAAATAACAACATCGCAATGCCTCCGGAACGAAAGAATAGAAGATAGATAATTGAGATAGGAGAATGGAGAAGAAAAAGCCAACTTCTGCCGCAAAAGTGCTTGAAAAGACATCTTTAGAAGAAGGGTCGAACGGAGTTGTTGGATTAACAACAATGAAAGGATAAGCTTGATGTGGTCTTATGGAATACATCTCAAATTATGAGGTGACAACCTGCCACTCACGGGAAAAAGAATTGGATTGATAAGAACAAGGAGACGAGAAACTTATTTCACCGGGAGGATAGATGAAGAACTTGGATCATATATGAGCACCATAAATAGCAACAATCCTTAGGGAATGCTTATGGTGAAATATAACGCAAGATAACTCCAAAGAAGAGATTGATGGATTTAAAATACCTCATTCTTGATAACCTGTGAATCACGAAGCACGAAGGGAAATTAACAAGAATGACATAACACCACCTCAAAAGATATGCGTGAAAGAATTGCACTCCGGGTTGCGAGATGAAGAGAGCTAGAGCTCCTTAGAAAAGAATCTCGATGAAAACTTTGAGGAGGAATATAAATCCTTGATGAACCATCATGTAGAACCTTCATGAAGAACTCCGGTAACAAAAGGATGATCAAACGAGAGGAAAGAGAAGTTAAAAACATAATGTGAAACCTTGCAATGATTGGATGAAACTTTGCGACGAGATAAAATGGAAACTTGGAACTCCGGAAAACAAAAAATGAAACAAATGAAAACGAGAATTTGATGAGCCTCCGGAACAGGGAATTGAGTTCACTCGATGAAACAAAAATAAGAATTACATTATGCTCATCCTTCACCAATTAAATTGATGACAAACAAAGGATTTGGCATACTACTTATTCTCGTAGAAAGGATTAAGATAGATATAGCGCAACCTTGAGAAGGTCTTCTACGAACCACCGGTAAAATTGGAAAGAATGAGTGAATTGATACAATAACGTATAAAGAAGGATCTTGAACGAACCACCGTAAGAATTGAAAATGAACGAAGGTACATGAGAGAGTTTAGATACAAAAGAATGAAGAGGTCATGAACTGATTAGAGGATATTTGAATGATGCACCGGCAAGATTTGGAGAATGAGGGCTGAAAGCTGAGAATGAATAAACCTGAATTGATGGACTCCGGATGAATCAAATTGAAAAGAGTCTTGAATTGCTCCGAATAGGTGAAAGGAATTGTCACAATCAAAACAATTATGAGAGGATGGCCTTGAACCAGAACCACGAATCTCTGAGAGAACGGATAAGATATGGAGGTAAAACTCTTCTTCGGTCTTCAAAATCTGAGAATGACAATGATAAACACCACCAAATTGTTGAGATACTCCGGGATGAAAATTAGAAAGGTTGAACCAACGATGAAAGAATTTGAAAGATCTTGGAGAAATACATATGACTGATGACAATTCATTCTTACGTCAAGCTTTAGAAGATTTGAGAATATCTCCGGGAGAATAAGAAGAGTCAGGTAAGATCCTGGAAAAAGACCTGTGGGTTAGGGCCCACTCAAAAGAAACACCGTAGAACGATTTAAAAGAGAGAATGCACCGGTTGAGGTAAATGGCTTGAGTGAGAGAACATCCTCAAAAGATCTTGAACGAATGCAGAGTGGAAACACGAATCTTCGAGATATCTTGAGCACTCCGGAACAATTAAATAGCGAGAAGTGAATTATTATGAGGTGCACCGGTATGAGATGGTATTTGAAACAAGGAAAAGGGATATGATCAACAAAGCTTGACTTGAAACCGCCGGAGATGAAAAGAATGAAGAATGACGAACTTGTAGCTTCCTTAGCATCTTCATGAGAATCACCGGATAAGAACATTGATTGAAAAGAAAGAAGAGACTTCGCATCAATAAGATGGATACTTGATTAAGATATATGAGTCCTTGAAGAAAACAAGGGTGGGAGGGTGGGAAAAACAAAGACAACTTGGAGATGGATGAAACAAACACCGTTGAGAAGAACTGATACTTGATCAAGCGGATGTTGAAAACGATAGGATTCACTTGAAGAGAAACACGCCGGTTGAAAAAGGATTGACAGCACAATCTCTATGATCAAGAAGGATTGGTATTCACATCGGAGTATGAGAACACCACTTCAGGAAGGTATGGAATCAACATTTGCCATTGAAGCAACTCAAATACCACAACTGAAAACAAAACAAAGGATTGGCTTGCAGAGTAAGCCGGAACAAACATATGGTAGAGATTTCGTCCGAAGTTTTCGTGGTGGGTCCTACACGGGCTCGATCGTACAACACCATCATGTACAAGGCAGTGCACATGACATATGAAGCGTCCCCGAGTCAGCATAGCCAAGGACTCTTTAAGACACAACGAGACCACTGTAAACCAACCGTGGATAGGCGGACCACTAGATGTCGAACCCCAATTTCATATCATACATCTATCGGAAAGATATCCTAAGAGCTACTTGAATTCCCACTTATAAAATCCCGAAACTTTCCCGGTTATGCAATCAGGTGTTAGGGGTACGGGGGAAGCATAATATCTCACCCAAAACTAGCAAATCCTACATCCAGCTGTATCCATCCTTCAACACATAACCAAGAAACCTTCGGAACTCATTTACCTCAACCTTCGAAAAGCATCTGTTATACGAGTTATGGCAATACTCCCGAACTGCCGCCCCAGTACTGGGTGGCATCGAGGTTATCTCACCAACAACTGCATAAAAGAGATTTTCGATGTCGGCGAAAAAAATCAGGAATTCCAAAATTGCAACGATAAAATTGTGACGACAACACCTCGGAGCTCAACTCCCCGGGACACTGCCACAACCCCTAAATGTCAGGAGGCACCAAGAACAATGTTCTCGTCACAAAACCATCGGAACGATTCCAAGATACCTGCATGATCCTAAAATTTTTTTAGTGAAATTTGAGAAGAGAAGAATCAAAACTCTACGTCGGGATGCCACACCAGAGCGACGAAGGGACTGAGGAGTAAAAAGAATTCCTAACTCTCCGGTATATATAATCCTAAATGACTCAAAATATTTTTCTAGACTCAACAACGCCAGCGATTCGATCAAGCAGGGGGCTCCTAAAGTCGGGGAAGGCTCTGATACCAACTTGTAACGCCCTCCATGCGGCTATATCTCCCACGTGTCGAAGCACGACTTAGAGGCATAACCGCATTGAAAGCAATGTCGCAAGTGAGGTAATCTTCACACAAACCATGTAATACATAAGGGAAAGAGATACATAGTTAGCTTACAATCGCCACTTCACACAATTACATGAATAAAGCATTACATCATCTGGATACACACAAGGTCCGACTACGGAAACAAAATAAAAGAAGACTACCCCAAATGCTACACAGATCACCGATCGTCCCAACTGGGCTCCACTACTGATCAACTAGAACGAAACAACTAAGGACAAGATCTTCTCCGAGCTCCTCCTTGAGCTCAGTTGCACCACCTGCACGGTTTCCTCAGCACCTGCAAACTGGTTTTGGAAGTATTTGTGAGTTACGGGGACTCAGCAATCTCACACCATCGCGATCAAGACTATTTAAGCTTATAGGAAGGGTAAAAGTATGAGGTGGAGCTGCAGCAAGCGACGAGCATACTTGGTGGCTAACATACGCAAATGAGAGTGAGAAGAGAAGGCAAAAGCATGATCGAGAAACTATGATCAAGAAGTGATCCTAGAACATCCTACGTCAAGCATAACTCCAACACCGTGTTCACTCCCCGGACTCCGCCGAGAAGAGACCATCACGGTTAGACACGCGGTTGATGCATTTTAATTAAGATCAACTTCAGGTTTTCTACAACCGGACATTAACAAATTCCCATCTTCCCATAACCGCGGGCACGGCTTTCAAAAGTTCAATCCTTGCAGGGGTGTCCCAACTTAGCCCATCACAAGCTCTCACGGTCAACGAAGGATATTCCTTCTCCCAAGACAATCCGATCAGACTCAGCATCCCGGTTACAAGACATCCTCGACAATGGCAAAACAAGTCCAGCAACACCGCCCGAATGTGCCGACAAATCCCGATAGGAGCTACACATATCTCGTTCTCAGGGCACACTCACATGAGCGCTCCATACAACTAAAACCAAACCTCGAGTTTCCCCGAGGGGGCGCTGCACAGGGCTCTAGTTTGGACCAACACTCAGAGGAGCACTGGCCCGCGGGGTGGAGGTTAAAATAATGATGACCCTCGGGATCACGACTCCCAAGGGAAAAAGAGGCTAGGTGGCGAATGGTAAAACCAAGGTTGGGCGTTGATGGAGGAGTTTTATTCAAGGTGAACTATCAAGGGGTTCTCATTATAACCCAACCGTGTAAGGAACGCAAAATCCGGGAACATAACACCGATATGACGGAAACTAGGGCGGCAAGAGGGGAACAAAACACCAGGCATAAGGCCGAGCCTTCCACTCTTTACCAAGTATATAGATGCATTAATTAAATAAGAGATATTTTGATATCCCAACAAAATATCCATGTTCCAACAAGGAACAAACTCCAATCTTCACCTGCAACTAACAACGCTATAAGAGGGGCTGAGCAAAGCGGTAACATAGCCAAACAATAGTTTGCTGGGACAAGGTGGGTTAGAGGCTTGGCTTAACAATATGGGACGCATGATAAGCAAGTGGTAGGTATCACAGCATAGGCATAGCAAAAGAGCGAGCAACTAGCAAGCAAAGATAGAAGTGATTTTGAGGGTATTGTCATCTTGCCTGAAATCCCGCAAGGAAGAAGAACGAGTCCATGAAGAAGACAAACGAACGTAGTCGAATAGGTCCTCACAAACGCGACGTAATCGGAACCAACCCGAAGAAGCAACACCGGAAAGAAGCACACAACATAGTAAACAACCAACACATGAACATGGCATGATATGCGGGATGCGGTATGTGATGCATATGCATGATTTGGAAAGGAATGATTCAACCTGGCCTCAACTTGGAAATCCAAGAGTGCCACTGGCAATATGAGTTGATTTTGGTCAAAATCGATATAAAGATCACCGGAATCAGATGCACGGTTTGGAAATGGCAAGCAAAACAAATATGGCACCGGTCTGCGACAATCAGCAAGTAGCCTCCTAAATGCATCAGGATAAATATGCTACAACACTCAAGCATGACAACAAAAAACATGGCAGGGATCCACTCATGATGCTTGACACAAGATGAACACGGAGCTACAGCTAATTCGTCCATTAACAGGTTCAAACAAGCATGGCAAAAGTGCAAATGATAACAGGTTCCAGACTTAGTGAAATTAACACAAGTCTGGAATTAATCATCAGGAAGCAATCTTTAGAGCATGAAAAACTACATGCTACAGGAACATATCGTGGCAGAGAAATGCATGGCATGAAGCTACTCTAAGCACTAAACAAACGTCCCTTAGTGACCATGAGTCAAAAGGGATCATAAAATACAATTGCAAGCATGTGAACATGGCAAAAACATAAACAAATTCAGACTTGGTGAAAAAGTGGAGCATGCAAAACAGTTTAACATGTAGGCATGTTTACGAGCTCGATGCACTCACTACAGAGCATGGCATGACAATCTAAGCATACACCCATGAAGAAGACATGTCATAGAAACTAGAGATGGCAAGAACAACAACATATCATGCACGGATCAATAACAACATCCTCGGCAAAATCGCTAAACATGTTAACAATCTGTCAGGAACATTTTATAGCAAAAGTAGAGCTCGATTGACTCAAGCTAGGATGCTCCATAAATGCAATCAAAGACATGGATGGATAAAGCACAACAATATTAACAAAAAATCCTTACTTATCATCCTCAAAAGAGGCATGGATCACTAGCAAACAATATGAACATATGGCATAAAAACAATAACAGGACAAGGACTTAGTGAAATACCAAGTCCCTGAAATCAGCATCATTGAGTAAGCTACTTTGCATGCTTGTGCTAGTCACAAAAAATATCACAAAAATACATGGCATACACCCCTGTAAACATGGCATGGCATTCTACAAAACACATGTAGGTCTCAGCATCATAGCATGGACACATTAATCATGGCAAAAATGACAAAAGGCCATTCGCTGAAACAGATCTGACATATTCCTCACATAGCCCTCTTCCAACAGCATTTTGATATGCTACACGTACGAATCGGAGCCATGGATGCAGAGATACGATGCGAAGAAAAATGCAAAAATAACTGGAATCTGGGGACTTAGCCAAAATTGTACCTCCCGAAACGGACCTAGGGTTTCGGGGCACGCCGTACGAGGTTCGCCAGAAGGTCACCGGAAGCTCGCGAAAGAGGCGGCGCGGGCGTGTGTTGGCGCCGGCGGCGATGCACGGTGGCCGAAGCAGCTCGGCGGCGAGGCGTGAAGGCCGGTGGCGGCGCACGCGGCGTACTGGGCGGCGGCGGCGCAGGATCGCAGGCGGCGGGGCAGGCGCGCGGGGCGCGGCCCGGGTGTGGTCCGGGGCGGGCCGGCCTCGGGCCCCGGCGGGCCTGGCGGCAGGGAGGGGAGAGAGGGGGCGCGGGCGACACATGGCGGCGGCGGATTCGCTGGAGGGGGCGGCGGAGCTGAGGTGGCGTCCTATGATTGGCCGGAGTGAGGTGGCTGAGGGCGGCGGATATGTCCGGCCGGTGGTGGGAATTTTGTCCGGCGACGCGAGGAGCGGGGCTAGGGTTTCATCCGCGGAAATTCGGGGAGGCACCCATATATGTAGGTAGAGGGAGCTAGGAGAGTCCAAATGAGGTGCGGTTTTCGGCCACGCAATCGTGATCGAACGACCGAGATGATGGAGGAGGTTTAGGTGGGTTTTGGGCAACTTTGGAAGGGTGTTGGGCTGCAACACACACGAGGCCTTTCCGGTCCCTCTGTTAACCGTTGGAGTATCAAACGAAGTCCAAATGGCACGAAACTTGACAGGAGGTCTACCGGTAGTAAACCAAGGCCGCTTGGAAAGTCTCGGTACAATCCGAAAACGTTTAAGACCCGCACACGAAAAGAGGTAGAAAGGGACACCGGGTGACATAGGAGCGCCGGATTGCAAAACGGACAACGGGGAAAATGCTCGGATGCATGAGACAAACATGTATGCAAAGGAAATGCACATGATGACATGATATGAAAAGCATGACACGCAAGCAATGACAAGGCAACAACGGAGAATAACTGGAAGACACCTGGCACATCGGTCTCGGGACGTTACACTGAGTTGTTCGATGTTCAAGAAGATTGATTCTCTTAGTGTTTCTTTTTTCTCTCGTTGTCGTGTTGGTTGAAGTTTCCGAAGCAAGACGTCGAGACAAAGATGGTGATGAATCAACGTTCTTACGAAGTGCAACCTGGATCGTGAAGATTGTGTTAGTGGTGTTTCCCCTTCATCTTACCCTACGCTTGAATCTCGGGATGAGATTCTTGTTTAGTGGGGGTGAGTTGTCACATCCCTAGCTTCTGGTAATGCACTAGGCTAGCCTCATGTGTGCATCATGTTTAATATTGAAAGAAACTTGAAATGGGGATGATTCAAAACCCCCAGCACCTCTTAAACCAACTAGGGTTACTAAATAATTTTCTCAATGAACTTGAAATGCCCTTCTAAAATGTTCATCATCTTTGCCTTGGTCCAGAACCTCTGACAAAAATGGTGCACAATTTTCTAGGACACATAAGGTCACTGAATTAAATCATATGCTATTTGTAGTTGGGTATTTAAATGCTATATATTGTTTTAAGTGCTCAATTAATTCTGAACTTAAGTGAGGGCTGTTAGGAATAATCCAAACATAGCCCACAATTATCTTCAGGATTTTTGAAAACATTTTGGTATTTTTAATAAAACTCAGAAGTTGCAGAAAACTAGAAAAACAAAAACTGAAAACTGAGAGAGAGGGAACTCACCTGGCAACGCACCTGGCAGGCCCACTGGCCAGAAGCGGTTGTCTTCAGCCTCTGCCAGTAGTCAGAGGCGTGTCGACAGCACGCGCGCCCGAGCTCCACCTCATGCTTGCCACCGAGGCGCCCCACAGCCCCCTCTGCCTCTCCCCTCACTCTCTGCTCTCTCCCTCGCTCTCTAGCCCCTTCCTCGTAGCTCACCCGAGAGCGACTGCCGCCGTTCGCTACCACCGTGCCTAGAGCCACCCCCTCACCCTTCCGCCATGCCCAAAGGCTCCGCCTCGACGCCACAGAGCTCCAAGACGAACCACGCGCCCGCGAGACGCCCGAAGGGACTCCATCATCTTCATCTTCGCCGTCGGCCGCCGGAGATCTCCCTCGCCGCCCCGCTCACTCCAGCCTCTTCCCGAGCTCGCCAACCCCTCCATTTGATCCATTGTGAGCATCTGCGTCGATCCCTCCTCTCTCCTGGCTCTTTTCCTCCTACTAACACTGTTGCCCGTCGCGGCCGAGAGCTCGGCTCCGCCGGCCATGTCGCCGCGTTGGCCACTGTCACATAGAGCTGCAACCAAGCACATAGCCGTGCTCAGCGCAATGCCAGAAGCCCAAAACCCCCTCCAGCTGCTCCTGCCGTGCTTCGCAACACCGAAACCGCAGAGACCCAAACTCCAGCCGCTGCATTCGTGCTCGCTGCCATCGACTCAGACCACCCCAGCTCCTCCCGCTTGGCCTACCAGATGCGCGCGAGCCCCAGTTACGCATAGGACCAAACCGCGGTTGATTTGGTCGTCCGTGGGCAAATTCCGAGCCCCTCCACCGGGCTTCACCGGCGACGAGTCGTGGACCAAGTCCGGCGGGTTTGACCCCGCTTGACTGGGGTTTGACTTCCCCCCTGACCCACAGACGTGTGGGCCGCCCCTGTTAAATATTAGTTAGATTAGTTTAGCGCTAATTATCCTAGATTAGTGCCTAACCTAACACTAACTAACTCTGTTAAGTTAGTTATGACACTGACACGTGTAACCCACAGGCCAGGTTTGACCTGGACCATGCCCTGTTGACCTGCTAACGTCATGATGACGCAGTGCTGATGTAGTAAAATCTTTCTGGAATTGAAATAAATCAGGAAAGGTTTAGAAATTCCAGAAAATGCTTTAAACTTTGAAAAATCATAGAAAATCAACCGTAGCTCAGAATTAAATAAATTATATATGAAAAATTATCAGAAAAATCCAATCTATCCATTCATGCTATTTCCATGCATGTTTGAGAAACTTATGCCTGCTGATCAGGTCAAATCAAATGTTGGCATGTAAATAATCACATATGGAGTTTGAATTTGAACCTTTGGTTCAAACCAACTTCATTTAAATCATTGCTAGTTGCATTAATTAGCTCAAATCACAACATGTTGTCATCTCATGATCATGCATCATATTGTGCATCGCATTGATTGTGTTCTTCCTTGTTTGCCGGTAATTGTCCCCTCTCGGTAGACGACGTTCCGACGATGAGATCGATCACACCGATGAAGAACTATTCTATCTTCAGAAGTGCCAGGCAAGCAAAACCCCCTTGTTCATTTCGATACAATCCCACTCTCTCGCTCCTGCTCTCTTTTACTGCATTAGGACAACAACGATTCAACTGTTACATGATGCGGTAGTTGAACCCCTTTCCTTTGCATGACCGGTCATTGCCACAGTAAATAGATGAAACCCACTAGCATGAGTAGGACTTATTTGAGCCCTGGTGTGCCTACTCATTCATGCTTGTTTGTCATGCCTGATATTGCTTAGAGTTGAGTCAGGTCTGATTCATCGGGGATGAATTAGAGGTGTGGGAACATGTCCTACTATTGTGAGCTAAGTGTGTGAACATGATTTGGTAAAGGTATCGGTGAGTGGCCATGTAGGAGTACATGGTGGGTTGTCTCATTGAAGCCGTCCTCAGGAACCGAGTTCTGTGTTTGTGATCCATGAACATCTATTATCACGCATTGGAATGCTTAAGTGCCTCTCTCGACTTATTAATCAACCTGATCTCTGTCCAGGAGTTGCAACTAGTTTCTGGTGCTTGTAGGTTGTGTTAGTAGTCTACGAAGTGGTACCTGTTACAGGTGGGCTTGGGACAGACTAGGAACCGTGGCACGGTGTACCAAGTATAGATCCATCTGTCGAGGTGGGCTTGGGAACCCTGCACACATCGTTTGGGGCCGTGAGCGACACCCCGGCAGGATATCCTTGCGGATGGAACCCGAATAGGCGATAAACCTGGACTAGAGACTTGTTGGTTAGTCAGGTCGTGGCCGACTCCCTCGCCAGGCTTCCGCTTGAATGTTGCCGAGATACACGATGTGTACATGGTGGTAAGTGGCGAGAGCGTGTGTGAAGAAGTACACCCTGCAGAGTTAACATCATCTATTCGAATAGCCACGGTAAAGGACTTCCGGGTTGCCTGTACAGTTCATAGACAAGTGAAAGTGGATACTCTAAAATGCGCAAGATAAGCATGAGTGCTATTGATGGTGTTCTCGTAGGGAGACAGGAGCGGATCCATAGTGGTGTATTGATATGGTGAATACGTGGACTCGTGTGCGCCACCTCAAAAGAGTTACTTGCAGTCGTAGTTCAGGATAGCCACCGAGTCAAAGCTGGCTTGCTACAGTTAAACTCCACTACCCCTTTGTTCATACCGATGCATATGTAGATAGTTCTGATGTAAGTCTTGTTGGGTACATTTGTACTCACGTTTGCTTAATTTATGTTTTACAGAGAGACTTCGGTCTCGCTAGTAGTTCCATGTGGACTTCGACGTTTAGCTCATTTCCTCAGCTACGATCTTGTACCCTTGGGAGGGTCTTATAGATAGTCAGGCTCCTCAGCCTTCTTCATTTGTAGTTGTCTGTACTCAAACAAGTTAAGCTTCCGCATGTGCTTGTTGCTTGTATGCTCTGTATGTTGGGTCATGAGCCCCATGTTTGTAATATCTCGCTCCTCAGAGCCTAATGAATAAGTGCTTTGAGTCGTAGAGTTTTGTTGTGATGCCATGTTGTATTTACATATATCGAGCATATTGTGTGTATGATTGAAATGCTTGATATGTGTGGGATCCGACAACCTAGTTGTTTATCCTTGGTAGCCTCTCTTATGGGGAAATGTAGTCTTGTGCTTCCATGAGCCATAGTAGTCCGCTACAACCCGGTTCACCGGAATCCTGATTGCCCGGCACTACTGCTCCGGAAAACTTGACTGGCCGGCATGTGATTCACTTCGTTCCTGTGTCTGTCCCTTCGGGGAAATGTCACGCGGTGATATCCGGAGTCCTGCCTAGCCTGCTACAGCCCGGTTCACCGGAGTCCTGTTAGCCCAGTGCTAGAGCCCGGATTCGCACGCTGCTGACCGACATACTCGATGTTGATTCATGTATGCCTGTCCCTGTAAGTTAGTGCCACTTTGGGTTCACGACTAGTCATGTTGGCCCGGGTTCTCTTTCATATGGATGCTAGCAACACTATCATATACGTGAGCCGAAAGGCGCAAACAGTCCCGGTCCATGGTAAGGCGACACCCGTGGGAATACCGTGCGTGAGGCCACAAAGTGATATCAGGTGTTACCGGCTAGATTGTGACTTGGAATCGGCGTCCTGAGACCCTCCCCCCTAGTCCGAATAGGACAAGGAAAGGGGGGCGGCGCCCCCCTTCCTTCTTCTCCTCCACCTCTTTCCCCCCTCTCTCCTAGTCCAACAAGGAAAAGGGGGGAGTCCTACTCCCGGTAGGAGTAGGACTCCTCCTTGTGTCGGAGTAAATAGCCATGGGTAGCCTAGCCGGCTTCCCCTGGCCCTTGTGAAAAAATTACGAGCCCGTCCGGCTCTCAATAATCCAAGACGTGGGGCCGCCTTCCCCTTGCTGGCTGTCATCCAGGCCGGCTTTCGGAAGGCAGCCCGACTTTAGCCCTCGCGAAGAAAGCTGCGGGAGGGCCGACTTCGAGAAGCTGGCCGCGAGAAGGCCGACTCCAAGAAGCCGGCTCCCTTGAAGCAGTCGAGACCATAACCCCAAAGTTCGCATCCACCTAGCGGCGATGTGACAGGGCGTGGCTACAGTAAAGCCTGCCACCCCCAAATCCCGGAGCACGATCGGCACAGTGCGCCATACGGGTGACCATGACCCGCACGGCGCAACACTGTTGCCATGTTGACCCTGACGCCATCCACGACGGACTACCAGTGCGGCCCACGGGCGGTGGGTCCCTTCGGGCAGAGAGACACCCGAAGGCGGCCACACCTCCCCCAGTCGGCCCAAGAGAGAGCCGGCTCCCCGCAGTCGGCTTGCCATCTTCCTCGAAGGAGACGCCCCATTAAGGAGACAAGACGTGGTGAGGCTACAGTAATCGCCCACCGAGCGGCGGTACTGTAGCCACGCCTACCACGACGAAGCCCACGTCACCAAGATGGAGCAACAGTATCCAGCTGCCGACCAGGACCCGGACAGTGGGGCCTGCCTGTCGACCGAGGAGCCGGCAGCCGGCGGGACCCACCAGTCGGCGGGCCCCAACGGCCGGCGCAGAAGCCGGCGAGCGCAGTCACAGACGGCTGGGCCCCGCACCCAGTCGGATTACCATTGTACCCCGGGGGGTAGGCCTATATAAACCCCCCGGGGCACCCATGCAAAGGGTTCGACCCCCAGCTAGTTTTAGACCCCACACAAGGAGAAGAAGCAAGCTAGCCGTGCCCTTCTTGCTCCTCCCACCGAACAGCTCAAGGAGCATTGTGTAGCTACTTGTCCATCTAGTGATCATGCGGAGACCCCGCAAAGCAGCAGTAGGGGTGATATCTCCACGGAGAGCCCCGAAGCTGGGTAAGATTCGTCGGCGTGCATGTCTTCGCCTCATCCTGTTTCTAGGCACCGGCGACGTCTTACTGGCTCCCACAATGATAAGCCACCCGTTGGCATATGTCGCACCTACCACCCGACATTTGGCGCCCACCGTGGGGCCAGGTGCACCGTCGTCCAGAGACCTGTTCTGGACGGGAACCCTCTTCCTCCCCAGCGAGCGTAGCCAGCCCGGCACGCCCGATGGCGCTTGCCACGACGCGCTGCAAGTCGTCACCAGCATCTGCGCGGCGAGCAGCCTCGCCGATCTCCTCGACGAAACCCTCATCTCTGACGAGCTCGCCTCCGATGCGGGCACCGACCACCTCGCCAACCTCCTCGGCCAGCTCCATGTCTCCAGCGAGACCGCTGTGGATCTGGAGTCGGCTGGCTCCGCCGACCCGATGCCTGTCGACACCGACACGGCCTCCTTCGACACCTTCCCCACCAACGTCGCGATCTACAACGACCCGCTTCCTCGGACCGACGGCCGCGATACTGTCACCACCGAGGTGATGGTCATCGGCCACGGCGGCCCGGCCGACAAGAGCGCCCACGACGCCCCGCACGCGGTGGCCCATGACTTATCCATCCCCCTCCTGGCTGATGCCGACGACAAAGCACTGGAGGCACGCCGCCTCGCCCTCCTTGCAGAGGGCCGGAGGCTGGCTTCCGTGAGACGCCTCACTGAGGCCTACCAGCGCGAAGCTGACCGCGCCGCCTTTGGCACGCCGGCCCCAGGCGGGCCAAGCCGGGCCGGCGTTGTCAAGCAACGTGGCGCCGTCATCGCCGACACACTGGGAGTCGACCGCCCGGTCTATGCCACTCCGCTCGAGAACTTGCATGCCGCCCAGGCGGCCGTGGACGAGTTGGATGGCTTGGAGGCCGAAGAACTCCCCTACATGACCCGGCGCATCCAACAACTGATTGACGCGGCCGCACGGCGGCACGAAGCAGACGCCCGCATGGGAAGCCCTCCCCCGCGCTGAGATCACGGTACGACGTCCCGAACACCGACTACGAGCAACGCCTGCGCGCGGCGCGAGAAAGAGCCGGCGGCCAGCCGAAGCCGGACCCGAATCTCCATCGAGCGAGACGCGAACGACCATCCCCGAGCCATGGAATGGCGGGGCAACCCGCCTCCGCCTCGACCCCGTGGAGAGAGATATCCCACCACGCCGCCAGTGGCGCACCCGACTCTCAGCGGCCGACTAGGTCATCGCGAAGGAGTCGGCGAGAACGACGCCCGCCATCGGATCGACCGCCTGGCGCGATCCCTGGCGCTGGAAGAAGAAGACGATGTTGGCCCGCCTTGTTTCGGACCCCGCATCCGCGACGAGCCTTTCCCCAAAGGGTTCTCGCTCCCAAGAGACACGCCCAAGTACAACGGCTCCGTGAAGCCGGAAGATTGGTTGATCGACTACTCCACGGCGGTCAGCATAGCCAATGGCAACCGGCGCGTTGCCGTGAAGTACGTGCCCCTCATGCTGCAAGGCACGACACGGACCTGGCTCAACAGCCTCAAGCCTCTCAGCATTAACACCTGGCTAGATTTCACCGAAGCTTTCATCCGCAACTTCACCAGCACCAACAAGCGGGCTCCCAAGCCCAGGCAGCTCTCCTTGTGCGTATAGGGCCCAGCCGAGTCCACTCGCGACTACCTCACGAGTTGGGCCGAGCTCCGCAATTCTTGCAAGGGGGTGCACGATGTGCAAGCCATCGAATACTTCACTGCCGGGTGCCGAGAAGGTACCCTCCTCAAGCACAAGCTCCTTTGCGACGAGCCGACTACCCTCGACGAGCTTCTGGACATAGCGGACAAATACGCCACCGCCGACTCTTCGATGAAGACCGAGCTCCGGGTAGACGCGTCCGGGAAAGTACTCAACCCAGCGCCCAAGACGCCGGCAGGGGATTTCGGCTGACGCCCACACCCGAACGACCACAAGCGCAAGGGCCCTGCGCCGCCTCCCGCCAGTCGGCAGGTGGCCACGGTCGAAGACGCGCTGCCTGAAGGGCGACCCGCGCCCAAGAAGCCCAAGGGCGGCCGGCCGGCTTGGCAGCCGGCTTTCTCCTACGAGCAAACTCTCGACGCCCCGTGCAAATTCTATAGCGGCGCGAAGCCGTCCAACCACACAACCCGGAAGTGCCATTGGCTCACCCGAATCTCTAATGGCGAGGGGCTCGCGCCGCCTCCACCTGCCGGCCCGCCGCCTCCGGCCGCTCGGCCCGCAGTCGGAGCCGTGCATGACGAATTCCCCGACGAGCAAGCAACCTACATCGTCTTTACAAGCCAGCTCGAAGACCGGCGCGGCAAACGCCGAGAGCACCAGGAAGTCAGCGTGGTCGCTGCCAACCCCGCCGGACACATGCATTGGTCAGAAAAACCCATCAGCTGGAGCCGGGCCGACCACCCAGAGGTGATGCCGTCTCCCGGCTCTTATGCGTTGGTCCTGGAAGCCACCCTCGCGACGGACAGACGCGCTGCCCGCTTCTCCAGCGTGCTGATAGACGGCGGGAGCAGCATCAACATCCTGTACCGTGACACCCTGGAGAAGCTAAATGTCAAGACGAAGCAGCTCATGCCTACTCAGGCAGTGTTTCATGGCATCGTACCCGGCTTGTCCTGCGCCCCCATTGGCAAGATCAAGATTGATGTACTCTTTGGGGACAAGGAGCATTTCCGCCGGGAAGCGATCTGGTTTGAAGTGGTGGACCTGGAGAGCCCCTACCACGCGTTGCTAGGCCGACCCGCCTTGGCCAGGTTCATGGCAGTTCCGCACTATGCATACCTCAAGATGAAGATACCAAGTTCCAAGGGCGTCATCACCGTAGCCGGCGATTACAAGAAGTCTTCCGAGTGCCCTGCTGCCAGCAGCCGGCTGGCCGAGTCCCTTGTTATTGCCGAAGAGAAGAAGATGTTGGACCGGGTCGTGGCCATGGCCAGCAAGCAACCAAACCAGTCCCCCGACCCCAAGGAGTATGATGCCCAAGGATCTTTTCAGCCGGCCAAAGAAACCAAGAAGATACCCCTTGACCCCGAGCACCCCGAGAGGTTTGCCGTCATCTGGGCAAGCCTGAACAGCAAATAGGAAGGCGAGCTCGCCGATTTCCTCCGTGAGAATCGGGACGTCTTTGCATGGTCCCCCAAGGACATGCCGGGTGTTCCGAAGGAATTCGCCGAGCACAAACTACACGTCCGAGAAGACGCGAAACCAGTCAAGCAGCCCCTTCGCCGACTATCAGAGGAAAAGAGAAGGATTGTAGGGGAGGAGATAGCCCGGCTTCTGGCAGCCGGCTTCATTATGGAAGTCTTCTTTCCAGAGTGGCTTGCCAACCCGGTCCTCGTGTTAAAGAAGAACAACAAGTGGCGCATGTGTATAGACTACACAAGCCTCAACAAGGCCTGCCCTAAAGATCCCTTTGCCCTGCCGAGGATTGACCAAGTGATAGACTCCACGGCCGGATGTGAGCTGTTGAGTTTCTTGGATGCTTACTCAGGATATCACCAGATAAAGCTAGATCCGGACGACCGCCTGAAGACCGCCTTCATCACGCCATTTGGAGCCTTCTGCTACCTGACTATGACGTTCGGCTTGAGAAATGCCGGTGCCACTTTTCAGCGTTGCATGCAGAAGTGCCTCCTCAAGCAACTCGGCAGAAACGCTCATTGTGGTGAAGATGGAGAAGCGCGGCACCTTGCTGGAAGACCTCAAAGAAACATTTGAGAACATACGCCGGTTCCGAATCAAGCTCAACCCCGAGAAATGCGTGTTCGGAGTGCCAGCCGGCCAGCTCCTAGGCTTCCTAGTCTCCGAACGCGGCATCGAATGCAACCCGGTGAAGATCAAGGCCATCGAGAGAATGGCGATCCCCACCAAGCTTCGAGACATCCAGAAGTTCACTGGATGCTTGGCCTCCTTGAACCGCTTCATCAGCCGGCTCGGAGAGAAAGCTCTCCCCCTCTACCGCCTCATGAAGAAGAGCACTCACTTCGAGTGGAATGACCAGGCCGACCAAGCTTTTCACGAGCTGAAGAAGATGCTGGCCACGCCGCCCGTCCTAGTGGCGCCGACTGAGAAAGAGCCCATGCTCCTTTACATTGCCGCAACCAGCCGGGTGGTCAGCACCGTCATCGTAGTCCAACGCCCAGAAGAAGGCCGAGCCCAGCCGGTCCAGAGGCCGGTGTACTATTTGAGCGAGGTGCTATCAGCCTCAAAGCAGAACTACCCGCACTACCAGAAGATGTGTTATGGCGTGTACTTCACCGCCAAGAAGCTGAAGCCCTACTTTCAAGAGCATCCCATCACGGTCGTATGCACCGCCCCGCTGGCCGAGATCATAGGCAGCTAGGACGCGTCCGGCCGGGTGGCGAAGTGGGCCATTGAGCTGGCCCCTTACACGATCTTCTACCAGCCCCGCACCGCCATCAAGTCTCAAGCACTGGCCGACTTCCTCGTCGACTGGGCCGAGACCCAGTACCTGCCGCCAGCTCCCGACTCCACCCATTGGCGCATGCACTTTGACGGGTCCAAGATGCGCAGCGGCTTGGGAGCTGGCGTCGTCCTTACCTCTCCCAAAGGCGACAGGCTCAGATACATGCTGCAGATTCACTTTTCCGCCTCCAACAATGTAGCCGAGTACAAGGCACTCATACATGGGCTCCGGCTTGCCAAGGAACTCGGCATCCGCCGGATCCTATGTTATGGCGACTCAGACTTGGTCATTCAGCAATCATCCGGCGACTGGGACACCAAGGACGCAAATATGGCAAGCTACCGCTTCCTGGTTCAACAACTCAGTGGATACTTTGAAGGATGCGAGTTCCTCCACGTACCGCGAGCCGACAACGAGCCAGCCGATGCCCTGGCTCGAATAGGCTCCACTCGGCAAGCAATACCAACCGGCGTCGCTCTACAACGCCTCCTCAAGCCGTCCATCAAGCCATCTCAAGAGTCCGATTCCATCTTCGTACCGCCTGACCCCGACGCGGCCGGGTCTGGCTCGAAGAACCAAGCAGGCGACCCTGGGACTTCAGTAGTCGGCCCGGGGACTTCGGCAACTGGCTCGGGGACTGCCACACCCGGCTCGGGGACTGCAGTAGCCGGCCCGGGGATTGCACCAACACAACAGCCGGCGGCTGACTCCAGCATTTCATCACCCAGCCCGCCCACCCTGGTGGCAGGAGCCACATTGGCAGTAGGAGAAGTCGCGGCTCCGTCATGGGCTCAGTCCATCCTCAACTTCCTAGTAAACCAAGATCTGCCGGCTGACGAAACAGAGGCAAGACAAGTCCAACGTCGAGCCGGAGCATACACAATCGTCAACAGAGAACTCGTCAAGCGTAGTGTCACTGGACTCCTTCAATGGTGCGTCGAGCAAGAGAAGGGCATTGCAATCCTCAGAGACATTCACCAAGGAGAATGCGGCCACCATGCGGCTTGAAGATCACTCGTCGCCAAAGCTTTCCGCCATGGTTTCTTTTGGCCGACTGCTCTGGATGACGCCAAAGAATTAGTTAAATATTGCAAAGGGTGCCACCTCTTCAGCTCCAAGCAACACATGCCGGCTTTGGCACTCAAGACCATTCCCCTCACCTGGCCCTTCGCCGTTTGGGGACTGGACATGGTGGGCCCATTCAAGACGGCATGCGGCGGCATGACGCATTTGCTCGTCGCCATGGACAAATTCACCAAGTGGATTGAGGCAAAGCCGATCAAGAAGATAAATGGGCCGACTGTTGTGACATTCATCGCAGACATAACAACTCGGTACGGCGTGCCACACAGCATCATCACCGACAATGGCACGAATTTTGCCAAAGGAGCCTTGGCACGTTTCTGCGCAGCGCAAGGTATCCAGCTGGACTTAGCGTCCGTCGCCCACCCGCAGTCAAACGGCTAGGTCGAGTGAGCCAACGGCCTCATCCTCTCCGGCATCAAGCCCCGACTGGTCATACCACTGGAGCGTTCAGCCGGCTGTTGGCTCGATGAGCTGCCGGCTGTCCTCTAGAGTCTGCGCACTACCCCAAACAAGTCAACCGACTTCACTCCTTTCTTCCTCGTGTACGGCGCCGCGGCGATCATCCCAACCGACATCGAGTTCGACTCGCCTCGGGTAACCATGTACACGGAGGCGGAGGCCAAGGAAGCACGAGAAGACGGCGTCGACCTGCTGGAAGAAGGCCGGCTGTTAGCCCTCAGCTGGTCTGCCATCTACCAGCAGGGTTTGCGCCGCTACCACAGTCGGAAGGTCAGGCCAAGATCTTTCCAAGAGGGTGACCTTGTGCTCCGGCTGATCCAGCGAACAGCCGGCCAGCACAAGCTCTCGGCCCCTTGGGAGGGCCCCTTCGTCATCAGCAGAGCTCTAGGCAACGACTCCTACTACCTAATCGACGCGCAGAAGCCCAAGGCACGCAAGAGAGATGACTCCGGCAAGGAGTCGGAACGACCATGGAACGCCAACCTCCTTCGAAGATTTTACAGTTGAAATGCAGTATGTATCACGCTAACTTTTGTACTAAGTACGAGACAATAGGCCCCCCAAGGAGGGCTCGGGGACTGCCATCTTTTATCTATGAATGAAAAGTATCATGCTTATGACCTTGTCATTTCATTTACTTGTTCCGTCCGGCACCGGGTTCGACTAGTCGGCCCGGGGACTGGCCGACTGGAGTTATATTAGAAGTCCTACCCGCGGTCAGAAAAGTAGGGTGCCGACACCCAGGCTTAGCTCTTGCCAAAGTCGCAGTTCAAAGAACCGGCTGTCCGGCTGGCAAGAGTCAAAAGCAGGAAAGGATGCCCACACGAAAAATGGCCAGGGACCAACGGACTAATATAACGAAAGCCGGTTTGCCGCCTACCACCGACCGACTACCAAAGTAGCCGGCCGGCCGGTTTCCATTCACTTCACTTCAATCCAAGAAAGCTCGAGTACTTGCCTCCCCAAAGAGGGAAGGCGGCAAAGGAAAAAGCCTAAGGATAAAAAGCATACGTGAATGGAAACCAGAGATGCACATAATAATATTTACATAAAAGACCTCCAATAGGCCAGCATTCAACATAGTTTGGATACACCCCCAGTGGGTGGAACTGCGAAAGCTTAATAAAGATTGTTCAAAAGGCAACAAGCAGGAAAAATAAGGACGACAGGTCAAGCTGGCGGAGCGACCAACGAGCCGGGCTGGTCGGTGGAGACGGTCGTGCCGGCTGAAGGAGTGGCCGGCTGGCGAACCTCGGCTTGATCACTGCCTCTCGCAGAGGGCGCGCTTCCACACGCCTCGTTGCTGGAGGCACGGTCAGCCTGAGGCCGGCCGGTTGTTCCACTAGCCGGCTCGACGTCTTCACCATCCTCTTCTTCGTCATCCTCGCCCTCGTCGCTGGAGGCGATCTCCTCTGCCGAGTCCTCGCCCACCGCCGGGTTCAGCCCGAACCACTCCTCCGGCTGGGCAACGCCGTCATCATTGATTTCAGGCGCGAAAACGCTGATGTCGGTGCACTCGGCGATCGTCGAAGCACGCTGGGCGATAGCCGGCCGCACCTCCTACAGCTCCGCATCGGCCTCTAGCCGCCAAGTGCGCAGCTGGTCCAGGTTCAGCCCTGGGTACCAAGCTCGAGCGAACTCCAACGCCCGCCCGGCTCCAAGATGGGCCGCCGACACCTTCCAAGCTTCAAAGCGACCGACTGCGACCTCCAGCCAGTCGGCAGTCCGGCTTGGGGTGCGGGGGATCGTCTCGCCGGGCCAGAGGGCGGCCAACACCTGCGCCCCGGCACGTTGGAGCCGGCGAAGCATCCGGTGAGCCGGCTGCAGCCGCGCTTGGACAGCCAAGAGCTGCTCCTCAAGTGTCCGATTCGCGTCTGGCGCGATGTTGACCCCTGCTTAACGGCACGCCTCGCAATGGGCCTCGATGGTTTGGGCGGCGAAGGCGGAGTAGCCGGGAAAGTAGTCTGCACAAGAAAATAGGCAGCAGCACAAGTCAGGCCAAAAACCAGGCGGCAAGGGGTAGGAGAGGAGCGAGGAAAGCGGCTTACCGTTGATCAAGTCCTCGATGCGGCCGAAGCCTTCATCCAGCGCTTGCCGGGTCTCAGCCCAACTCGCCGCCTCGGTCTCAAACTCTGCCTTCAGGGCAGCCTCGCTATCCTGCCTTTCTGCAGGGCCGCCTTGTGGCTCTCCTCCTGGTCAGCTATCTTCTTGGCCAGGCGGTCACGCTCCTCGACCAAGGCAGCGTACTCAGCATCCTTGGTGCGAAGGGCGGCTTGCGCTTCGCCGAGCTCCCTCCTCAAGTCGGCGTTGACCCCTGAAAGCACAAAAGACGAAAGAAAAAACCAATAAGGAAAACTCATCAAGGAAGATCCGACTCGACTGCTCAGCAGTCGGCCCGAATATCGGGGACTACACCCAGTGAGTGTGGTGATGCGCCCCCACAGGAGACAGACAAGATCAAGCACTTACTTCGGCTTTTGGCTAGGTCGTCGGTCTTCCGACCCAACTCCTGAGCCTGGGAGTTGAAGGCGGCAGCACGGGAGTTATGATATTCCTGGAAATTCAGACAGGAAGCAAAAATAAGGTAGTCGTCAAGAAAGATCCGACCCGACTGCTCAACAGTCGGCCCGAATCTTGGGGACTACACCCAGTGGGTGCGCTGATGCGCCCCCACGGAAGAAATCAAGAGACCAAAGTGGCCAAGAATGAAAGACTCACCCGGATGGCGACCCGCGTCGACAGGAACTCCTGGGTGTACTGCTGCAGCAGGGCGGCCTGAGCTTGAAGCCGGCTCCGGACCTCTTGAGCCGCCACATTCAGCTCGCCAGTCCCCCCGCTGGGAGTGCACTCGGACGTGGCGGTGCTGGCCGCCTCCAGAGCCTCCGCCGACTGGCCGGCGCCCGCAACTCGGCGCGACTACGGCAGAGCGGCGCCTCCCCCTGCGCGCCGACGCGTCACCGGCTGCACCTCGAGGCCGGCTCCGTCCTCCGGCTCACCTCCGGCCGGCTCCTCTGGCGCCGCTGACGATTGGCCGCCTTGGCCCGCTCCGGGTTGGCGCTGCCGGCGGCGCTCTCTCCGCGAAGACCACGAGGTCCTCCCCCCTCTCCATCAGCGGCGGGTCTTGGACGATTTCCTCCGCCAAGGGCAATGGGGTGTCAGGGGGCACGGCTCGGAG
Source organism: Triticum urartu (assembly GCF_003073215.2). NCBI lineage: Eukaryota > Viridiplantae > Streptophyta > Magnoliopsida > Poales > Poaceae > Triticum > Triticum urartu. Next base: position 479,953,396 of record NC_053026.1, read on the forward strand.
GGGAATGGCGAGCAGCGGAGGCTGGCTACGCGAACCCTCCGCCTCGGTTTCCGCGGTCGCTGCCTCCGCCTGGGCCTTGGCTGCCGCGTCGTCCTGCTCCCTCGCCGCCTGGGCGGCCGCTTTTTCCGCCGCCTCACGCTCCTCCCGCGCCTCACGGGCGTTCCGCTCCGTGGCCTCCCTGAGGTCGGCGCGGGGGTCCACGCGGCGGGAGCCCGAAGTCCCTCCAGTCGGCCCAACTACGGAGCCGCCCGGACCCCGCTCAAGAGAAAGCGGCGCCCTGTCCAGCGAGCGGGAAAAGGTTAGGAAGAATGTTCGAACAGGAGAGAACAATGAAAAGCATGCGACCAAGCAATCGACGACTTACGCTAAGACCGCCTGAGGCTGCTTCACCGCCTTGCGGAAGCGGGCCACTTTCGCGGCCGCCTCATCTCGTTTCATCGCCGCGGTGGAGGCTTTGGACTTCTTCGGCCGACTGCCGAAGAGGATTGACGCGGCCCGGCGCTTCTGTGCGCCGCCGCTGGCAGCCGGTGCGGTGGACGAGCCCGCTCCTTGATGGTCGGCCGCCGGCTGGCGACGCGGGGCGACTTCGGCTTCGGCATCATCCGACCAGTCCTCGAAGCTGGCAGTAAACCCAGTGCCTCCAGGCTTGGCATTGTCCCCCACGACGACGTCTTCCATGGCGGCCGCCCCCAAATCCGGGTCGTCGACGTCGTCCACCGTGCGGTCGGGGACGTACTGGCGTTCTATCCCTGCTGTCCCAGTCGTCGGTGGAAGAAGGGGGTTCTGCTAAGAAGAACCGACTGATCAGAAGCTGGCCATCATAAAGCCGGCTACCAACAAAAAGAAGAAAGAGAGGAAAGCTTACCACGGGCGGAGGGTTGGCGCGAGAATACGGCGCCTTGCCGTATCGCCAGTCCTCGACGAACTTGCAATTGGAGATATAACTTACCATGTACGACACCTCCGCATGAGGCATCTCCTTGGTGCTCAGCCGGCTTGGGTCGAAGCGGCCGCTCATCTGACACATCATGTGGGGCCGGCTTTGGAGAGGAAGTATCCAGCGCTCCACGAAGGCGGCCACCAAGTTGGCCCTGCTCAGGCCTTCCGACTGGATCATCACCCGAAGCCGGGAGACGGCAGCATTCCCGGCCTGAGACAGTGACCTGGACCAGAAACTCCATGAGGGCTGCCTCCCAGCCGGCGGGCCGGCTACGTAAGCCGGTAGGTTGACGTGGTCTCCTTGCTGGGCGACGTTCTTCATGTAGAAGTACGACTTCTGCCAGATCTTCACCGACTGGATCAGGGGGATGGACGGGAACAGGTTGTTCTTGCTCAACCTCCTCATGGCGATGTAGGCCCCGCAGGGGGCGGGCACGCCTGCGACGACGGTGCCGAGTTTGCTCTGGAAGAATTCCCTCAGAGCTCTAGCGTGGGGAGCACCCCCAAGAAACCTTCACAGAGAGAGACGAAGGCCGACAGCAGCATCACCGCGTTGGGCGTGAGGTGATGCGGCTGAAGATTGTAGAACTCGAGGAAGGAGCGCAGGAATCTGCTCGCCGGAAGGCCGAAGCCACGCAGGAAGTGCGAGCGGAAGACGACCCGCTCGCCCTCCTCCGGGGCCGGCGAGATCTCCGTCTCCGGCGCCAGGCGGACCCGCACGAGGTTGGCGTCGGGCAGGCGCCGAGTCCGGCGGAGGAACTCAACATGGTCCTCATGGACGTTGGAGCCGTCCCACGAGCTCGACAGCGCCATGGGAGCAAGATGATGCGGCGGCACGACGGCGCTGAGATGGGAAGCTGCGACGGCAGCGAGAGGAAGAAAGGAGGACGAAGAGGGGCGGAGTGAGAGAGAGCGTGCGAACCTCTGTCTCTCCCCCTCCTCCCCCTACTTATAGGCTCGCGCGGCGGAGCCGAGGAGGCGCGGCGTGGGGGAGCGTGGGGATCAATCGTGCCCACTCCCCCACGTCCCGTGTTTATTACGCCCTAATGGCGAAATAAAATCGCCATGGGAAGGCGAGCGGTCCACTTGGACCGCAGAAGATCAGCGCTTGGGCCGAGGCCTAGGAGTGGCGGGCCCGGGCCTGCGGCGGCGTCCCGTCACGCGCGTGCACTGGCAGGTTTCCGCTGCCACGTGGCCCACGGGAGGGCCCGCGGTCAGCACGCGGGTCAACCACCATCCCGCCTGCAAGGCACAAGAGCTCTCTAAAATCGGCATACACCAGCAAAGCCGGCTCCTCAGGGTAGGAAGCTGACCAAGATTCTCGTCCCTCTGTCCGCCTCGAAGCTCGATCAGCTTCGGGGACTACTGTCGGAGTAAATAGCCATGGGTAGCCTAGCCGGCTTCCCCTGGCCCTTCTGAAAAAATTACGAGCCCGTCCGGCTCTCAAGAATCCAAGACATGGGCCGCCTTCCCATTGCTGGCTGTCATCCAGGCCGGCTTTCGGAAGGCGGCCCTACTTTAGCCCTCGCGAAGAAAGCCGCGGGAGGGCCGACTTCGAGAAGCCGGCCACGAGAAGGCCGACTCCAAGAAGCCGGCTCCCTTGAAGCAGTCAAGACCGTACCCCCAAAGTTCGCATCCACCTAGCGGCGATGTGACGGGGCGTGGCTACAGTAAAGCCTGCCACCCCCAAATCCCGGAGCACGATCGGCACAGTGCGCCGTACGGGTGACCATGACCCGCCCGGTGCAACACTGTTGCCATGTCGACCCTGACGCCATCCACGACGGACTACCAACGCGGCCCACGGGCGGTGGGTCCCTTCGGGCAGAGAGACACGCGAAGGCAGCCACACCTCCCCCAGTCGGCCCAAGAGAGAGCCGGCTCACCGTAGTTGGCTTGCCATCTTCCTCGAAGGAGACGCCCCATTAAGGAGACAAGACGTGGTGAGGCTACCGTAATCGCCCACCGGGCGGCGGTACTGTAGCCACGCCTACCACGACGAAGCCCACGTCACCAAGATGGAGCAACAGTAGCCAGCTGCCGACCAGGACCCGGACAGTGGGGCCTGCCTGTCGACCGAGGAGCCGGCAGCCGGCGGGACCCACCAGTCGGCGGGCCCCAACGGCCGGCGCAGAAGCCGGCGAGCGCAGTCACAGACGACTGGGCCCCGCGCCCAGTCGGATTACCATTGTACCCCCGGGGGTAGGCCTATATAAACCCCCCGGGGCACCCATGCAAAGGGTTCGACCCCCAGCTAGTTTTAGACCCCACACAAGGAGAAGAAGCAAGCTAGCCGTGCCCTTCTTCCTCCTCCCACCGAACAGCTCAAGTAGCATTGTGTAGCTACTTGTCCATCTAGTGATCATGCGGAGACCCCGCAGAGCAGCAGTAGGGGTGATATCTCCATGGAGAGCCCCGAAGCTGGGTAAGATTCGCCGGCATGCATGTCTTCGCCTCATCCCGTTTCCAGGCACCGGCGACGTCTTACTGGCTCCCACAATGATAAGCCACCCGTTGGCATATGTCGCACCTACCACCCGACACCTTGCGCGCCCCTCTCTAGGCCAGCCGCACCCCTCCTTGCTCCTTTATATACAGGGGCAGGGGGCACCCCAGAGACACAACAATTGATCGTTTGATCATTTAGCCTTGTGCGGTGCCCCCCTCCACCATAGTCCACCTCGATAATACTGTAGCGATGCTTAGGTGAATCCCTGCACCGGTAGAACATCATCATCGTCACCACGCTGTTGTGCTGACGAAACTCTCCCTCAACACTCAGCTGGATCAGAGTTCGAGGGACGTCATCGGGCTGAACGTGTACTGAACTCGGAGCTGCCGTACGTTCGGTACTTGATCGGTCGGATCGTGAAGACATACGACTACATCAACCATGTTGTACTAACGCTTCCGCTTTCGGTCTACGAGGGTACGTGGACAACACTCTCCCCTCTCGTTGCTATGCATCACCCTGATCTTGCGTGTGCGTAGGAAATTTTTGTAATTACTACGTTTCCCAACAGGGCGCGCCCCCACCCTCGTGGGTAGGGTGTGGCCCCCTGGTGAAGTTCTTGCTCTCATTATTTTTTATATATTTTGAAAACGTCTTCCGTGGAGTTTCAGGACTTTTGGAGCTGTGTAGAATAGGACTCTAATATTTGCTCCTTTTCCAGCCCAGAATCCAAACTGCCGGCATTCTCCCTCTTTATGTAAACCTTGTAAAATACGAGAGAATAGGCATAAATATTGTGACATAATTTGTAATAATAGCCCATAATACAATAAATATCAATATAAAAGCATGATGCAAAATGGACGTATCATGCATCTGGTTCATCATGATCGTAATTATATATATAATTTGTGGCCTCGGGAAGGAGAAAGTATCGCTCAAGCTTGGGGGAGGCTTAAGTCAATGTTATATTCATGCCCCAATCATGAGTTTTCAAGAGAAAATATTATTCAAAAATTTAATTCTCAGCTTTCTCTCAATAGTCGCTCCATGCTCGATACTTCTTGTACTGGTTCTTTTATGATGAAGACTATTGAATTCAAACGGGATTTATTGGAAAGAATTAAACGCAACTATGAAGATTGGGAACTCGACGAAGGTAAGGAGTCAGGTATAACACCTAAGTTTGATTGTGTTAAATCTTTTATGGATACCGATGCTTTTCGTGAATTTAGCACTAAATATGGACTTGACTCTGAGATAGTAGCTTCTTTCTGTGAATCATTTGCTACTCATGTTGATCTCTCTAAGGAGAAGTGGCTTAAATATCATCCTCTCATTGAAGTAAAAGTAGTTGAACCTATTAAAGTTGAAGAAAAGACTATCACTTATAATGTTGATCCTATTGTTCCTACCGCTTATATTGAGAAACCACCTTTCCATGTTAGAATAAAGGATCATGCTAAAGCTTCAACTGCGGTTCATAAGAGTAATACTAGAACACCTACACCCTCTGAGCAAATTAAAGTTGAACCTAGTATTGCTATGGTTAAAGGTATCCTGTCCGATAATATTGATGGGCATGTTATTTAATTTTGTGATGAAGCTGCTAGAATTGCTAGACCCAATACTAAAAATAAACATAGACCTGTTGTAGGCATGCCTTTTATTTCTATTAAAATAGGAGATCATTTCTATCATGGCTTATGTGATATGGGTGCTAGTGCGAGTGCAATACCTCATTCTTTATATGAAGAAATTATGCATGATATTGCACCTGCTGAGATAGAAGGTATTGATGTTACAATTAATCTTGCCAATAGAGATACTATTTCACCGGTTGGGATTGTTAGAGATGTTGAATTTTTGTGTGGGAAAGTTAAATATTCTGCTGATTTTCTTGTTCTTGGTTCCCTACAAGATGACTTTTGTCCCATTATATTTGGTAGACCCTTCTTGAATAATGTTAATGCTAAGATAGATTGCAAAAAGGATATTGTTTTTGTTGGTTTAGGGGATATGTCTCATGATTTTAATTTTGCTAAATTTCATAGACAATCCCATGATAAAGAATTGCCTAGTAAATATGAAATTATTGGTCTTGCTTCTATTGTCGTGCCTCCTAATGATCCTTTAGAACAATATTTGCTAGACCATGAAAATGATATGTTTATGAATGGAAGAAGGGAAATAGATGAAGTATTCTTTAAACAGGGACCTATTTTGAAACACAACTTGCCTGTCGAAATTCTAGGGGATCCTCCTCCACCCAAGGGTGATCCCATGTTTGAGCTTAAACCATTGCCTGATACTCTTAAATATGCTTATCTTGATGAAAAGAAGATATATCATGTTATTATTAGTGCTAACCTTTCAGAGCAGGAAGAAGAGAAATTATTGAAAACTCTGAAGAAGCACCGTGCTGCTATTGGATATACTCTTGATGATCTTAAGGGCATTAGTCCCACTCTATGCTAGCACAAAATAAAATTGGAGAAACACGCTAAACCGGTTGTTGATCACCAACGATGGTTAAATACTAAGATGAAATAAGTGGTAAGAAAAGAAAAACTAAAGCTTCTGGAGGCAGGTATAATTTATCTCGTTGCTGATAGTCAGTGGGTAAGTCCTGTCCATTGTGTCCCTAAGAAGGGAGGCATTACTGTTGTTCCTAATGATAAAGATGCATTGATCCCACGAAGAATTGTTACAGGTTATAGAATGGTAATTGACTTCTGCAAATTAAATAAAGCTACTAAAAAGGATCATTACCCTTTACCATTTATTGATTAAATGCTAGAAAGATTATCTAAACATACACATTTTGTCTTTCTAGATGGTTATTCTGGTTTCTCTCAAATACATGTGTTGAAAGAGGATCAAGAAAAGACCAATTTTACTTGCCCTTTCGGTACCTTCGCTTATAGATGTATGCCTTTTGGTTAAGTAATGCACTTTCTACCTTTCAAAGATGTACGACTGCTATATTCTTTGACTTTTGTGAAAAGATTGTTGAGGTTTTCATGGATGATTTCTCCGTATATGGAACTTCTTTTGATGATTGCTTAAGCAACCTTGATCGAGTTTTGCAGAGATGTGAAGAAACTAATCTTTTCTTGAATTGGGAGAAATGCCACTTTATGGTTAATGCAGGTATTGTTTTGGGGCATAAAATTTTTGAAGAGGTGTTGAAGTTGATAAAGCTAAAGTTGATGCTATTGAAAAGATATCGTGTCCAAAGGACATTAAAGGTATAAGAAGTTTCCTTGGTCATGCCGGTTTTTATAGGAGGTTCATTAAAGACTTCTCAAAAATTTCCAGGCCTCTGACTAATCTCTTACAAAAAGATGTTCCTTTTGTCTTTGATGATGATTGTGTAGAAGAATTTGAAATACTTAAGCAAGCCTTGATTTTTGCACCCATTGTTCAGCCACCTGACTAGAATTTACCCTTTGAAATTATGTGTGATGCTAGTGATTATGATGTAGGTGCTGTTCTAGGAAAAAGAGTTGATAAGAAATTAAATGTTATCCAATATGCTAGTAAAACTCTAGAAAGTGCCCAAAGAAATTATGCTACCACTGAAAAGGAATTTTTAGCAGTTGTATTTGCTTGTGATAAGTTCATACCTTATATTGTTGATTCTAAAGTAACTGTTCATACTGATCATGCCGCTATTAAATATCTTATGGAAAAGAAAGATGCTAAACCTAGACTTATTAGATGGGTTCTCCTACTACAAGAATTTGATTTGCATATTATTGATAGAAAAGGAGTTGAGAACCCCATTGCAGACAACTTGTCTGGGTTAGAGAATGTTCTTTATGACCCACTACCTATAGATGATAGCTTTCCTAATGAACAATTAGCTGTCATAAATGCTTCTCGTATTGCTCCATGGGATGCTGATTATGACAATTACATTGTTGCTAAATTTATACCACCTAGTTTCACATACCAGCAAAAGAAAAAGGTTTTCTATGATTTAAGATATAACTTCTCGGATGACCCACACCTTTATAAAGAATGAGTAGATGGTGTTATTAGATGTTGTGTACCTGAGCATAAATAGGAACAGATCCTACGCAAGTGTCACTCCGAGGCTTATGGAGGACACCATGCTGGAGATAGAACTGCACATAAGGTATTGCAATCCGGTTTTTATTGGCCTACTCTCTTCAAGGATGCCCGTAAGTTTGTCTTGTCTTGTGATGAATGTCAAAGAATTGGTAATATTTGTAGACATCAAGAAATGCCTATGAATTATTCACTTGTTATTGAACCATTTGATGTTTGGGGCTTTGATTATATGTGGTCGTTTCCTTCCTCTAATGGGTATACACATATTTTAGTTGTTGTTGATTACGTTACTAAGTGGGTAGAAGCTATTCCAACTAGTAGTGCCGATCATAACACCTCTATTAAGATGCTTAAAGAAGTTATTTTTCCGAGGTTTGGAGTCCCTAGATACTTAATGACTGATGGTGGTTCACATTTTATTCATGGTGCTTTTCGTAAGATGCTTTCTAAGTATGATGTCAATCATAGAATTGCATCTCCATATCACCCACAGTCTAATGGTCAAGTAGAACTGAGTAATAGAGAGCTTAAATTAATTTTGCAACAGACTGTTAATAGATCTAGAAAGAATTAGTCCAAGAAACTTGATGATGCATTATGGGCCTATAGAACTGCATATAAAAATCCTATGGGTATGTCTCCATATAACATGGTTTATGGAAAAGCATGGCACTTACCTCTCAAACTAGAACATAAGGCATATTGGGCCATTAAAGAGCTCAACTATGACTTCAAACTTGCCGATGAGAAGAGACTATCTGACATTAGCTCACTTGATGAGTGGAGAACCCAGGCCTATGAGAATGCCAAGTTGTTTAAAGAAAAAGTTAAAAGATGGCATGACAAAAGGATACAAAAACGTGAGTTTAATGTAGGTGATTATGTATTGTTATACAACTCTTGTTTAAGATTTTTTGCAGGAAACTCCTCTCTAAATGGGAAGGTCCTTACATTATCAAGGAGGTCTATCGTTCCGGTGCCATGAAAATCAACAACTTAGAAGGCACAAATCCAAGGGTGGTGAACGGTCAAAGAATCAAACATTATATCTCAGGTAATCCCATAAATGTTGAAAATAAAGTTATTGAAACCGTAACCTTGGAGGAGTATATAAGGGAAACCTTCCAGAATGTTCCAGCCTCCGAAAAGTAAGAGGTATGTGGTACGGTAAGTAGACCGACTCCAAAACAGTTCTAATAGCTATTTTTCTCTGTTTTGGAATATTTAAGAAAATAGGAAAATAAGAAGCAGAACGGAAAGGACACAAGGCGTCCACGAGGGTGGAGGGCGCGCCCTACCCCCTGGGTGCGCCCCCTGCCTCGTGGGCACCTCATGTGCCCTCTGGACTCCGTTTTCTTGCATGATATTTCTTTTGGTCGGTAAAAATTCATTAGATAATCTCCTGAAGGTTTTGACCACCGTACCACGCAAATATCTCCTTTTTTGTTCCGAGCTATTTTTTTGACAGATCTAGATCACCATGACGTCTTCAAGCACCCCCAAGGACAAGTTTTTTGAGAGGGTCATCAACCCCTACCTCGCGGAGGTGCGGCAACACCCTCAAACCATTGAGTTGCATGAGGGGGTGCTGCACATCTGCAATTTTGAGGGACCAAGGAGGACCGAAAGCGTGGAGAAAAGACTCGAAGCAATGGAGCAACAAGTTTTCAAGTGCTAGGGGATGGTGGAATGCGGACTTGACACCAACCACATGATGATCGCGGAGTTCACCAACAATCACAAGTTGGATGCCAAGAACATTGGGGAGACCATCTTCAAGCTTCACGAGAAAATCGAGCACCTCCAAGCCCAGATCTATGACCAGAAAACCAAAACTGTGAGTATGAATATAGATTCAAGAGGATGAGTTTGGCTGCAGATTTGAGGATCCCAGAGAATCGATCATCCTTCTATGATGGTGAGCCTATGCCTTGGAAGATGGAGGACAAGCCTACATAATCAACAACTCCATCATCACTACCACCAAAGGAGAATTGAGTATCGGGTATGGGCACTCCCCTTGGCAACTACCAAGCTTGGGGGAGTGTCCCGGTATCGTATCACCATCACACTTTTATCTTTACCGTTTTCCTTAGTTCGATCCTTTTGGTAATATCTTGATCTAGTAGAATAAAGTTTTAGTATGACTTAGTTTTGAGTTTTGCTTTATGATCCTTCTATGTAATCAAGTTCATGAGCTATATATAATAAATATTAGTGTCGACTCAAGGGCTTTGCTATCTTGCTATGATCTTGAGAAAAAAAAGGGGAGAAAGAATAAAAAGAAATAAAGAGATCATATTGATCTTATGGAGCGTAATGACTTCACATATAAAGAGTATGATGAATAAAAGTTGTTTAGAGTTGACAAACATAGTTTTGGTCATCATTGCAATTAATAGGAAGTAATAAATAAAGAGAGGTTTTCACATATAAATATACTATCTTGGACATCTTTTATGATTGTGAGCACTCATTAAAATATGACATGCTAAAAGGTTGATGTTGGACAAGGAAGACAATGTAATGGGTTATGTTTTCTTACATCCAAAATAAATTATATTGTCATGGATCGTCCAACATGTTGATCTTGCCTTTCCTCATCATGGTAGCCAAATTGTTTGCACCAAGTAGAGATACTACTTGTGCTTCCAAATATCCTTAAACCCAGTTTTGCCATGAGAGTCCACCATATCTACCAATGGATTGAGCAAGATCCTTCAAGTAAGTTGTCATTGTTGCAAGCAATAAAAATTGCTCTCTAAATATGTATGATTTATTTGTGTGTGTGTGTTGTTCTAAGAATGACCATGATGCCCTCATGTGCGTATTTTATTTTATCGACACCTCTATCTCTAAACATGTGGACATATTTTTCGATATCAGCTTCCGCTTGAGGACAAGCAAGGTCAAAGCTTGGGGGAGTTGATACGTCCATTTTGCATGATGCTTTCATATCGATATTTATTGCATTATGGGCTGTTATTACACATTATGTCACAATACTTATGCCTATTCTCTCTTACTTTACAAGGTTTGCACGAAGAGGGAGAATGACGGCTACTGGAATTCTGGGCTGGAAAAGGAGCAAATATTAGAGACCTATTCTGCACAACTCCAAAAGTCCTGAAACTCCACGGAAGTCAGTTTTAGAATATATAAAAAATATTGGGCGAAGAAAGCACCAGAGGGGGGCCACCCACCATCCATGAGGGTGGGGGGCGTGCCCTACCCCCTGGGTGTGCCCCCTGTCTCGTGGGCCCCCTGGCAGGCCTCTGGTACCCATCTTGGCTATATGAAGTCATTCGCCCTGGAAAAAATCATAAGCAAGCCCTCGGGACGAAACTCCGCCGCCACGAGGCGGAACCTTGGCGGAACCAATCTAGGGCTCTGGCAGAGTTGTTCTGCTGGGGAAGCATCCATCCAGGAGGGGGAAATCATCACCATCGATCCTCTCATCAGGAGTGGGTCAATCTCCATCAACATCTTCACCAGCACCATCTCATCTCAAACCCTAGTTCACCTCTTGTATCCAATCTTTGCCTCAAAACCTCATATTGGTACCTGTGGGTTGCTAGTAGTGTTGATTACTCCTTGTTGTTGATGCTAGTTGGTTTATTTGGTGGAAGATCATATGTTCAGATCCTTTATGCGTGTTAATACCCCTCTGATTATGAAGATGAATATGATTTGTGAGTAGTTACATTTGTTCCTGAGGACATGGGAGAAGTCTTGCTATAAGTAGTCATGTGAATATGGTATTCGTTCGATATTTTGATGAGATGTATGTTGTCTTTCCTCTAACGGTGTCATGTAAACGTCGACTACATGATAGTTCACCATTGTTTGGGCCTAGGGGAGGCATTGGGAAGTAATAAGTAGATGATGGGTTGCTAGAGTGACAGAAGCTTAAACCCTAGTTTATGTGTTGCTTCGTAAGGGGCTGATTTGGATCCATATGTTTCATGCTATGGTTAGGTTTACCTTAATACTTGTTTTGTAGTTGCGGATGCTTGCAAGAGGGGTTAATCATAAGTGGGATGCTTGTCCAAGTAAGGGCAGTAACCAATCACCGGTCCACCCACATATCAAGTTATCAAAGTACCGAACGCGAATCATATGAGCGTGATGAAAACTAGCTTGAGGATAATTCCCATGTGTCCTCGGGAGCGTTTTCCAATATATAAAAGTTTGTTCAGGCTTGTCCTTTGCTACAAAAAGTAGTAGTCCATCTTGCTGCAACTTATTTACTTTTATTACTTGTTAGCCGTTACAAATTACCTTATCACAAACTATTTATTACCGATAATTTTAGTGCTTGCAGAGAATACATTACTGAAAACTGCTTATCATTTCCTTCTGCTCCTCGTTGGGTTCGACACTCTTACTTATCGAAAGGAATACGATAGATACCCTATACTTGTGGGTCATCATCGACGTTCACATGACACCACTAATGTAGCGACCCGACCCGAATGGATCAAGTCTCTGTGCTTAAGTGTCATCCCTGGATCGGTATGCTGACACACACAGTACTCGAGGATTTATAACAGAGGTAAATCACATGTATAAAATAATGTAAATACTATTACCTCAATCCAAATAGCGGAAGTAACAAGGTTGTGGATTCCCATCAACACCAACGGCAAAGTTGAGTGTAGAAATCGTAACCCTAATGTATCACTTACTCGTCGTAAGAAATCCTGCAACATGAGACGTTGCAACCACAAAGGGTCAGTACATTGAATGTACTAGCAAATTCACACCATAGAGAATGATGAACAATGGCTATCACTACATGCATATATGGCTGGTGGAAAAGCTCTATGGTTATATGTTTTTGCAAAAAGCCAATTTTTCCCTACTACAAAGGAATAAATTTATTTAACTATCATGGTGGTTGTTGAACATTGAGAATGGTTGACAGCATTCTCAATCCCAATTAAGTAACATCATTAAAACCCAACAATATTAATTAAAGTAACATGATGAGATCAACAGGATAATCCAAGAACTAGATACTCCAGATGTCCATAACCGGGGACACGGCTAATCATGATTAGTTTATACACTCTACAGAGGTTTGCGCACTTTTCCCCACAAGACTCGATCTCCTCCGTTGGATTTCTCGCACTACCTGATGTTTGAGAAATGGATGACCGAGACATAGTCTTTCAGAAGCGTTTGCACCTTACGATGGGTAGACCATACCACCTATAACCCCTACATCTGCTAGTCTACCACTGTAAGAGTTCACACAACTTAGTCAACTATGCTAGAGCCCACAATAGCTTGTGGCTGCACACGGAGGTTTCTAGTATGAATACTCTCATGATCCCTTTGAGCCTGGGTGGCGGTCCAAAAGAAAACAGGCAAGTCCTGGAAACCCAGGTGCCTAGACAGGCAATCCTAGAATAACCAGGTGCCTCAATCCACCCAGATGTGTGTTTAAGTTGCCACCTTAAGTAAACCATTAATTAACAATCTCACATCTGTCATGAAATACTCTCAAAACCCAATCCACGTCTACGAGCATAGCATGGCACTATAAGCATAATGTAATAGTAACTCCCAAGGGTTTGATAACAAACAGGTAATAGGTACTACCTCAACTACTTCCCATCCCACAATTTAATTAGATCCTAATCATGCAATGTTTGAGGATTAATCTAATGCAATAAAAACTGGGTATGAAAGAGGTATGATCAAAGTGTGAACTTGCCTGCAATGTTGATGAAGATGATTCGCACTCAAAACTCTTGATAGCTCTACTCGTCACACTCCGGTCAATCTATCGTAAGCAAGCAATAGTAACCACACATAAGCAATCACTCAAAAGACCAGAAAGATCGGAGAAGTCGATTCGGAAAACATCAAAACCAAGCAAATATCTCTTGCAACATAAAACAATTTCTAACAGTACCAAAATTATGTGAATTTGGCCTTATTAGAAAATTTAGGTCAAGAGCTTCGATTTGCAAAAAGAATCAACTCAAACGGAGCTATGAAACTCAAGTTATGGTCAAACGAAGTTTGAATTCAAATCTGATCTAATTCAAATTTTAAAATTTTCAAAAACATGTTTGGGTTGGATTACTGGATAGAGGAGATCATAACGAAGAAGTGGGCGTTGGTTTCGTTGGATTTGGGCAAACGAGTAAAAAGTTATGGCTATTTGAAAAATCAGGGCCAAGCTGTTTTACGGAAGAAAAAAAATAGCTACGGGCTAGGGTCTAATGTATAAATACGTAGACTAATTGATAATCTAATTATTTTATCGTATTAGTCTAAAAATAATAAACTATGGAAGTATATGAAGAAAAAAAATAAAGAAGATACCTTTTATAAGGCAGAGAAAAGACGACTTTGGAGAGAGAAGATAATTTGCAGAAGTCGCGCCGGAGAGGAGAAATATTTTTTTTAAATGAATCTAGTCAAACCAAAATATTGACTTAACCCGAATCGGATGATTTTTGAAGGCTCTATGGGTCTATATTTATTGGTGGAAAAGAGGCTTAGGGGTCAAAGGCTAGGCAATGTGGGACTAAACGTAGACGAAAATATACGAAACAAAGAAGAAAAGAGGCGATGGGCCTAAAAGCCTTCGGCCGGCCGCGCGGTGCAGTTTTTTTTACAGAATGCGATAAACTAAAAAAAAGAAAATAAAATAAAACTTTATATAGGCATATTATATATCAAAATTTTCAGAAAAAGATTTTCTACGACATGAACATTTTTCTAGCATCAAATAATATTCACACAAATTCAGATAATTCAAACAGTGCTACTGGTATATTAAAATCCAACAAAAATCATTTTAAAAATACCAAAATGAATTCAAATTTATTTATCTCCAATTTTCTGATGTAGGGAATCATGTTACCCTATTTTCCATATATTTTATTTTTTGGAGAAAAATAATTTGAATAAAACTCAAATAACTCCAAATTGAAAATAAATTCAAAAGAACCTTGAATTTAATTCTTTGAAACTCCCAACTCATATTTTATATAATTTGAAGAAGTCATTTTATCTTCTCTCGTGAAAATCATTGAGTTGCTTAAAGTTTCTGAAGATGATTCAATTATTTTCAAATACCCTTTCATTTAATTTAAATGGAAGAAGTCATATCATCTTCGCTCAAGGGTTTTGTATTTGAAAATAATTTGAATTCATGGAGATCAGAAAGCAAATATGAAAGTTTGGGAAAGTCCTTTTATTCCCTCTCATTTAACTTTCAAAAGTTTCGAATTCCACTCAATTTCACACAATCAATCAAAAAATCAATCAAATCTATCTATTTATTATAACATTCCAAAATTTAGAATTTTGGGATGTTACAAACCTACCACCCTTAAAAGGAATCTCGTCCTCGAGATTTGGAGAGGCTAGAGAGAAATAGGTTAGGTTCGGGGTCTCCTCAAAATCCATCGATCTTCACAGGGGTCTGGGGTGCTACCACCCTTAGAAGCATGGTTACTGTTCCATCAAAACTCATATACTCCGTCCTTATTCTTGACAGTGTCGGTCTTCTCAGATCCTTGAGAAAATTCCTCCTCTGAGCTCTTCCGGTAACGGCATAACCTTTTCCTCAATTTTTCTGTACTTTCATCCTGGTAAGGTTATTCCGAGACAGGGTCTTCTTAGTGTCACGACCGGTTTTCCGGGTTTTAAATTCCAGAAAATGGCCGTCGTGCTCATCAGCCCCAGGATTACTGTTAGCTGATGAGGCTCCAACTTGATACAGAAATTCCAAGCAAAATACAAAATATGTGGTACAAGACCATTCTGGCCTGTGAGTACAATAATTGGGTTTCTAGTGGTCGATGGCGGAAGCGGTTTGTGAGACATCAGTGTCTATGGGACTCCATTTCCCACAGGAACAGCTGACCAGGTTAACTCCTATCTTCGCGAGGCTGCTATCACCGTTGCTTAGGTCTCGAGGATGTCATCGCCACGCTCCTCTCCAAGCCGATATCTGGCCAAGACAATAGCCAGGGACAAGCCAGTGAGTACTTTGAATGTACTCGCAAACATTAAGAACACAGGTATAATATAGTTGATAATCATGCACAAATTTTTTTTTCCATGATCACATCGTCAGTCATAAATAAAACATCTTTTATGCATGCAAGCAGGTTATTTTCATGCAACATGAATAAGCAGTAAAAGAGTGGGAATAAAATGCCGCAGTCGGGCGTCTGAGCGACACCACATAAAGGGCTTTAAAAGAAATGCCACAGTCGGGCATCTGAGCGACACCACATAAAGGGCTTTTAAAAGAAATGCCACAGTCGGGCGTCTGAGCGACACCACATAAAGGGCTTTAAAAGAAATGCCACAGTCGGGCGTCTGAGCGACACCACATAAAGGGCTTTAAAAGAAATGCCACAGTCGGGCGTCTGAGCGACACCACATAAAGGGCTTTAAAAGAAATGCCACAGTCGGGCGTCTGAGCGACACCACATAAAGGGATTTAAAAGAAATACCACAGTCGGGCGTCTCAGCGACACCACATAAAGGGCTCATAAAATAAATAATCACAATGAATATCCAGGAGGTAGAACCGTCCCAGGGATACTCGATAATACAGATAATGCAACGGGTTAGTCCATCACAAAATAATAATCATGGTCCTCACAAGTAACTAGTCGGTATCCAAGTTTGGTTTAACAATATCTCCTTCGAAGACCGACACTAAGACCGACACTTGACCCATCCCAGACTGTAATCCTTAACCATGGACACGGCTATTCGAATAGGTTTAATCTCTGCAGAGGGTGTACTCTTTACCCACGAGTAACGGATTCCTTTAGTCCATCGGGACTAATTCCGTCTACGGCCTTTTAGTTGAAAACACGCCTAACTTGCACACACCAGCTTAACTCATCGGTGTCTGGAATCACCCACGACACTTGTTAAGCAAAACTCTAAGTGGGGAGGCTACAACCTCGCGTAGCATGGGATCAAATTTATATCGCGCGCTCTAAGGGGTGGCCTCCCCTCTCGGTCCCAACCGGAAACACCCATGCCCCCGGACTAGGTGGCCTGCCTACCGGCTACAACCGATATCTTCCACCATGGCCTCTCTGTACGGTGTGTGCTTGAAAGGGGTTGACGACTTACTGAACCGTACCCTACCTACGGCAGGGACAAGTGGTAGTACAAAACAAGTATGGGGGTTACTGGAACAAGACTCGATCTACGGTCGACTCAGGAGGTTTATAAATTCCCTGCATGATATGTATAACAAATATATTTCCACCAACAAAATCACCACTCAATGTACCTTACCATGCCATACCGGACATAACCGTCCCGACGGGGACCAGCGACAAGCTCACTCCTACCCAAGGCAGAGGCTTTCCCGGATTCCTTTCCGGCATGCATGCAAGGCACATGAGGGTGATTACCATCACAAGTATATTCATTTCCAACAGCAAGGAAATCACTAATATGCCTTCATGCAAATGATCATATCACATGAAATAACAAGTTCTCCGATATAAGGTGGTGTTATAAACATGTCAACTAACACACCAAAAATATTATTCCGGGGTTCAGAATGCTTGCCTTCAATGTGTGGAAAGGCAGGGTGCACTCCAAAACTTTTGAAAGTTTTCTTCTCTCTCTCCAAAGTCCTATTTTAAATAAATTTGAATTAACACACAAATACAAAACAGCACAAAAAAGTTGTTTGGAAAATTTTCAAATAAATCTTAAAATAAACTAGACAATATTTGAGAGATGTAGGAAAAAGAATTAATTCATTTGGAGTTATATTTAAAAAGTTATAGGCAGTCAAAGTTGTGGTCAAAATCTATTTTTAATAAAATCAGGAAAAAGAAAACGTTTCAAAAGAGATTACGCTTTCGGACAGAGAAGACGTATTTGCGCCTTTTACGCCTCCACTTATCCAGTGTGGCTGGCGCGTGAGTCACCGACAGTGGGCCCGCCTGGCCCACTGGTCAGGTTTGACTGGTCCACGCGCGTGTCGTCTCCACCTGACCGAACAGGGGCAGAGCTCCGGCGAGGCTCGCCGGCGAATGGGGGTGTCCCTCGCTGATCTGAGTGCATGGATGTGCTCAGGAGGTCGAGACGAACTCAGGGTACCCGCCATGGTCGCCGACGTGGACGGAGTTGCCGGCGACGAGCTTTGCGGCGGAGGGAGCTTCGGGAGCAAGGTGTGTTTGGGGCTACGGTGGTTCCCGATCAAAATCGAGTAGGGGGATGGGTCCACGGGAGGATGAGGAGGTTCCTGGCGAAGAGAACGGAGAGGGGGAGGCCCTGGTGGTGCCGGAATGGCCGGGGCAGAGGCGGCGGCTGCGGTTGTCGGAGATGGGGAAGGAGCCCTCCCTGGGTCGATTGGCTGCCAATGGGGTCCTAGGGAGATGGCTTGGGACTTCCTGCGTGCGGAGACGAGCTTGGGGCTCCTTAAA
Source organism: Triticum urartu (assembly GCF_003073215.2). Classification (NCBI taxonomy): domain Eukaryota; kingdom Viridiplantae; phylum Streptophyta; class Magnoliopsida; order Poales; family Poaceae; genus Triticum; species Triticum urartu. The sequence goes on from NC_053026.1 coordinate 479,971,306, forward strand.
TAGGCGATCGGGGTCGGTTCCGACGGTGGCCGCGGATAAGGTCGCCGGCAACCGCCATTCTGTAGCTAGGGCGTCGTGGCGGCGACGAGCGCTAGTGGACACACTCGTGGATGAGCTCTCGCTGTTCCAGGGGCCAGGTGGCGAGCGGGAGAGGCTCGGGCGGCGCCGACATGAGCAGAGGCTGTCGGGCGGCTGCAGCGGCTAGCTCTTGGCCTGCCGGGGTGAGGCGAGGGCCGGCTTGGCGTGTAGCGGTGAGGAGGGACGTGCGTGGCGTGGTTCTGCAGTGGGGGCAAGCCAGGGGCGCGACGCGTTGGCTCGGGCACGATACGTGCAAAACGCGTGCCAAACGCACGCTCTGCTCGCGCTCTGGGCGTGCACGGGACGTGCTCGACGTAATGCCAGAGCATGCTACAGAGCTTGGGTGAGGCTGTCATTTAACAGATCTAGGTTAGGAGTAACTGGGAGTCTAATGGACATGCTTGTTTGATCAGAGGTGCAAGTTCACAGTGCAATGCCAAAATTCATGTCAAAACAGATCATGCCCATAAGGTGTTTGACAAAATGCTAACGGCACTTAGGCAGGTCTTGGAGTGGCCAAAAACTCCAGATGGTGGTCTCTTTAGATTAATGAGAAGGTGGTGAGGTTAGTTTGTGAAAAGCACAAACTTGTTAGTGCAAGTTTTGCAAAACTTCAAATCTGGACAGAAAGAAAAAGGCATTACTTCACGAACCAAAAATATGCCAATGGGTGCATGCTCCTGGACATAAGGGTTTGGTAGGGCTGTCTACAAGTAGGAGAAAGCACAAGATCATTGGAGAAAAAATAAATAGGGTTGCAGTAGAAATCACAAGGCTGGACCAGAATGGAAAAGAGGTTGATTCACTCAAAATTTTCAAAGAACAACACTAGGTTTTTTGCATAAAGTTGAATCATATGCTACTACCAACATCCCATAATTTTGGTGGAGGCCAGAAAGAAATATTTAAAAGGGTTGTAGTGCAAAATTGCACTCTGGACCAGAGAAGAAAAATTGATGCAGAGCTCAACATATTACATGAATAAAAGATATTTTTGTATAAAAGTGATTTAAAAACATCACATGACATCTCCAAATTTTGGTTGGAATTTTAAGTGAATTTATCAAATGGTTGTAGATCAAATATGGCCATATAACCTTGGAAAACCATTTTTCAAGAAAATACAAATTAAGCAAATTAATTATGTAATTGGTTATACTGATAAAAGAAAAGTTTTTCTTGAGAGATTAAACAAGTCCAATAACATATTTGAAAGGTTTTCATTTTGGGGAAAAGCTCCATAATAACAAGGGAGATCATGGTTCAAAAAAATAAAAAGGGAGCCCAGAAAATAAAACTTTTAATTCCTGGCAAAATCTTAATTAATAAAACAATGCCAAAATTTTTGGGTGTCACAACACTACCCCCCTTAAGAAAAATCTCGTCCTCGAGATTTGTTAAAAGTTGTTTTAAGAAAAACTATAAGCAGTAACAATGTGGCTACAGTGAGAGGGCAATAAGTGGTGAAAAACCACAGTGTGAATACTGGTGTTGCGTGGAAAAATCTACGGTTCGGGACAAAAACGTGAGATTTCTACGCTGGATATAAATTTAGAATATCTTCTAAATTTTAAACATACGCTGGTCGTACCCGAGAGTACAGTGCTCTCTTTGGCCGACAGGTGGACCCGGGGCCCACTGTCAGCCTCTTCTTCTCCCTCTGGTTCTCTCTTCTTCCTCTCTCCCGCGCGCTTTCTCCACCGGCGATGCCTAGCGCGTAGGGCATCTAGGCCGTACCGCGGTAGTGCGCGGCGTGCTAGCTGCCGGTGCACCGTGCACTCACCTCGCGGGCCAGCGCGCTGTCGGCACTGCTCGCGGATTCGTCTCCAAACACCGGCGATCGGCGACGAGCGGCATTGGTGGACTTCGCCCACTGTACACCGAGCTCGAGCTATAAAACAGCCGGGGTGCCCCTCTCTTCTTCCTCACACCTGGCCTCACTTCTCCTCCTCCTTCTTCCTCCATTACTGCTTACAAAAGCTCGGGTTAGGCTCTAATGGCGGAGGCGATGCCGTACTGGTTTGCGATCCTGATAGGCGTAGGGCTGGCGACACTGCTGGGGCTCTCCGTGCTCCTGTGCGCGATGATCCTCGACGAGCGTCGCGACGCTGCTGCTCGGGTGTTGGCTCTCCGCGGTGGTGGTGATCACGAGGAGTAGGTCGGGTGTGCCGGGTGCTAACCGTTGTTAGGGGGTGATTAGCTGGATGCAACACTGTTGCAAAGTTTTGCAAACAGTGTATGTGTCCGAAAGATTATGGTTGTGAGTCTACTGCCGTGGTGCTGTGTGAAATTAATAAATCCATGCCATGAGAAAGTGTAGATGTAGCAACTCAGGGAAAAGAAATCTCACTCCAGGATTTTGCGAGGGAAAACAGTTAATTTAAAGGAGCATAAACCACAACAAAAACTACACACATTAGTAGAAGCCAAATAATTGACTCGTCGTACAAACTCAAGGTATCACGCATAAGTCACACACATAAATAAATGTTGCAATAATGAACACCGCATCAACGTCTAAAATGGGAATGGTAACTGGACGGGGTCCCTAGAAAACGTCTCTGGTACTGGGATACATTCCTCTTCTATCGGGGGAAGGGGATTGACCAGTCGATGCACGTGTCTCTCCTGGTCGGGCCTTAGTGCTCTGCCGATGGCGATCTGAGGATTTAAATCTGCGTGGATCTAGAGATAACCCATCACACGTTGGGTTAAACGCTCTTGAGCGATGACGTACTGGACAAGGTTGGCCAGGACTGGGTCTCTCTCAATGTGTCCACCAGGAAAAGATGTCACCCCTCCGGGTGCTGCATGGCTCGGGAAGTAATAATACCCTCGTTCGCTGGCATAGGGTACCGCGAATCGAAGGCGAGCAAGCACTTCGTATGCAACAGCTTCTATGGCCATATGTGGGGTCGGCATAGATTTCCCCACGAAGGAGACCTCCGTTGGATCTTGGTTTGAGTTTACGGGAGGGATGTGTACTGCTGCCCAATATCTCGAGGTGGAAGGGGTAATTCTCGCTTTGAACAACTCGTACTGGGGTGGCTGGGTAGCGCCCATGGTACTGCAGGTAAAATCCCGCAATATCTTGACAAAACTTCCTGGGGTTGCATCTGGGGTTCTCAGATAAATGCTGGGGCTCGGCATGGCAAGAAATGGTTGTGAGGGTGGTGCACAAGGTGAGAGGTGCTTGGCAAGGTCACGCGGTGGCCTTTTTATAGCACCGGAGCTGGGTCATTTTTACCGAGGTGAATGGTAAATAAAATTTTCAGCTCTGTTCCAAGGGTCGGGGTCAAGCCACAGATTCACACATTTCACTATAGTGATGTGTTACTGTGGGGGTTGACGGGGTGATTTTTGGTAACTGTGTCCGGGATAGAAATCTTATACTGCATACTGGCGTATCCAGGCAAGGCTACTACTAAAACAGAGGCACGACAACAGGCGGCATTTAATTACAAGGCCACACGATTACAAAGCGAGGGTACACAGGGACTCGATACGACTCGGGTGACTTAGTCTACTTCGTTTACATCCAAGCGGGCGTGCCTTGAGGCTCCTCCACGGGTCTCGTCGTCGGAATTAGCTGGAGTGGGTTGAGGGGCTGCAGGCTCGGGGTAGCGATGAGGACCATCTCGGGGATTGTTGGCCACAATCCCGTTGGAGTGTGCTCCCAATATGCGACGAAGCACCTCTGGGGTTATCGCAGCACCTTGGCCGATGGCTGGGGCAGGCCTCAGGGACTCGATCGGGTGTCCAAACAGCACGACTGGGTTGTCGGCGTTGGGCTCATTCTCTTCTCTCGCCGGGGCTCGACGAACCAGCTCTCCACGAGCTGCGATTAGATCAATAGTGATTTGATCGCACAGTTCCTCTAGTGCACTTACATAGCGCACTAGGTGCAACAATGCAGGATCTGTCTCGTGATCTCCGTTGGCAACTTGGGGTGGTCTACCATACCCTTCACGTCTGGGGTAGTAGTGGAACGAGCGACAGTTAACTCTGGGCGACAAGTGCCGGAGATGAACTATAGCTTCTCGAGCAGCTAGTTGGATGGCTTGTGGCTCAAAGGAAGTTGTTCTTCCAGTGAACCTGTAGGGGCGCTCGGGCTCTAGACCCCTACCGTAGATGTGTACAGTGGCCCAAAATTGACGGTTCTCACCGCTCATGGGTCCTTGGTACACAACATATTCTGGGGGCTCTTCTAACGCATAGGCACGACGGGTGAGGTTTGCGAGTATGGTCACAAAGCCTCCAAGGTTGGTTGCCGTGGTCTCATTGTGCACGACAGGGCCAGGCATTGTAGCTTGGTTTGGGGTAGAGGCTGTGCTGGGCTGTGTTGGGGCTAGCGTGCCCCTCTTTATAGGAAAAGGGGACGGAGTCTTCCTTTGCACGTTTGCGAGAAAGGACTATTTAGGATTCGATCACTGGCGCATGAGCGACAGGTTAGGTTGATAGGTTGGGCACCGACTGCCAAAAGGTGTTGGGTTACTGTGTGGCTATCTTGTACGAGAAGCTTGGCTGGGGTTTGGTTATGGTTTGGTGGGTTGGTTTGCCTAAGTTTATAGAACCGGCTAAGATAGGATTAGCCAATGGTCAGCCTGGCTCTGATACCAAGTCTGTCACGACCGGTTTTCCGGGTTTTAAATTCCAGAAAATGGCCGTCGTGCTCATCAGCCCCAGGAATACTGTTAGCTGATGAGGCTCCAACTTGATACAGAAATTCCAAGAAAAATACAAAATATGTGGTACAAGACCATTCTGGCCTGTGAGTACAATAATTGGGTTTCTAGTGGTCGATGGAGGAAGCGGTTTGTGAGACATCAGTGTCTATGGGACTCCATTTCCCACAGGAACAGCTGACCAGGTTAACTCCTATCTTCGCGAGGCTGCTATCACCGTTGCTTAGGTCTCGAGGCTGTCATCGCCACGCTCCTCTCCAAGCCGATATCTGGCCAAGACAATAGCCAGGGACAAGCCAGTGAGTACTTTGAATGTACTCGCAAACATTAAGAACACAGGTATAGTATAGTTGATAATCATGCACAAAAAAAAATTTCCATGATCACATCGTCAGTCATAAATAAAACATCTTTTATGCATGCAAGCAGGTTATTTTCATGCAACATGAATAAGCAGTAAAAGAGTGGGAATAAAATGCCGCAGTCGGGCGTCTGAGCGACACCACATAAAGGGCTTTAAAAGAAATGCCACAGTCGGGCGTCTGAGCGACACCACATAAAGGGCTTTTAAAAGAAATGCCACAGTCGGGCGTCTGAGCGACACCACATAAAGGGCTTTAAAAGAAATGCCACAGTCGGGCGTCTGAGCGACACCACATAAAGGGCGACTTTGAAAAGAAATGCCACAGTCGGGCGTCTGAGCGACACCACAAAGGCTAAAGGTGCTTTAAAAGTAACACGGACGGGCGAGTCGTGGACGACTCTCTCCCCGCGTCGTCGCTATGCCTATCTTGCAGCACAGATAGATCCTTGTGTGAATTAGGATTTTGTTATAATATACGGCGTAACGATGAATCCTCGCACACCACAGATCAGATGCGCGGTCGGTTCAGCTAGAGGCGATCAACCACATAAAGGGCTTTAAGAAGAAATATGCAAATGTCGGGCATCTTCAAGTCGCGAGACACGTAACGATTAACAGGAAGCTTGAATAAAAATAAATTATTAATGTCACAAGTATTGAATTCACATGCGAGGTAGAAGGTGTCACCAATGGCGCATATGGCCAACAGAGGAAACAGTATCATAATGGATAATAACATCGGTTAGTCAGACACAAAAAGTAAGAATCATGGCCATACGCAAGAGTATATCATAGTGGCAAGTAAGGTCACGCAAGCTTTTTGGCTGATTATATCACCATTCTCTCCTCGACGAGACACCGAACGCTCTAAGAGGAGCGGCGAGAGCAACACAGTATGACCAATTTTGCCCACATAGAGTATCCCTAACGGAATCCTGCGAAGGGCATGCAGACGCGGTGCTTAGTACGACATATAGAGCTCTTCGACATCTCACTGGCAGCAGAGGTGAACATGACTCTAGTCACCACACCAAACAGAGTGACTACTGGTGTAGTTCAGATATCCGTGAACTAATATCTAGATCTATACGACTTTATTGTATCTAAGTGCTAGAAGTGGGATGAAAGAAGTCATCGAACGTTGACACATCACACTACCTATTAACGGTCAATATCTGGATGATACTGGTGTATATATCTCGCTCATTTTGATTACAGATTTATAAAGTCAGATAAAACTGTCTATACGCTGAGTGAGGCCTAACAACCTCGCGTAGCATGGGATAATTTATAATCGGCGGCGCTTGTCTAGATTATTTAACCAAAAACTTAGTACATGTGTGACAAAGGACAAACTGAGTGTCACCTAGTATGCCTCATACTTGGACTGAGCCTCCCTCTCGGTCCCAACCGGGAAACTCGACTACAGCCACACATGGGCCTCTAAGGATCCTACGGCAAGAGTGGGCCTGCTCAAACCGCTACAACCAGATAGTTTACGACCATGGCCTCTTGTTCGAGTGTATCGGTGGTAGTGCTTGAAAGGGGTCGGTGGACATGACCTATCATTTAGAGAATGAGATGATGATAACTTGACCGTATAACCATTCTACGCTTCGCGCTATCAGCGGCAGAAAGTGGTAGTAATGATTACAAGAGTATGTGGGGATTACATTGGACACTAAGACTTCCTGATCTCACAAACAATTATACGATGCTTTTCCCTTGACTATGCAGAGTAGGTATGAGCTATGAGGATCGGTCTACGGATCGTATCCGGATCTGGAAGACAGGTTTATAAGTTCCCTGCATGACATGTAACAAATATATTTCAATCAACAAAATCACCACTCAATATACCTTACCATGCCATACCGGACATAACCGTCCCGACGGGGACCGGCGACAAGCTCACTCCTACCCAAGGCAGAGGCTTTCCCGGATTCCTTTCCGGCATGCATGCAAGGCACATGAGGGTGATTACCATCACAAGTATATTCATTTCCAACAGCAAGGAAATCACTAATATGCCTTCATGCACATATCACATGAAATAACAAGTTCTCCGAAATAAGGTGGTGTTATAAACGTGTCAACTAACACACCAAAAATATTATTCCGGGGTTCAGAATGCTTGCCTTCAAGTGTGGAGAGGTGGAGGGTGCACTCCAAAACTTTTGAAAGTTTTCTTCTCTCTCTCCAAAGTCCTATTTTAAATAAATTTGAATTAACACACAAATACAAACAGCGCAAAAAATTTGTTTGGAAAATTTTCAAATAAATCTTAAAATAAACTAGACAATATTTGAGAGATGTAGGAAAAAGAATTAATTCATTTGGAGTTATATTTAAAAAGTTATAGGCAGTCAAAGTTGTGGTCAAAATCTGTTTTTAATAAAATCGGGAAAAAGAAAACGTTTCAAAAGAGATTACGCTTTCGGACAGAGAAGACGTATTTGTGCCTTTTACGCCTCCACTTATCCAGCGTGCTGGCGCGTGAGTCACCGACAGTGGGCCCGCCTGGCCCACTGGTCAGGTTTGACTGGTCCACGCGCGCGTCGTCTCCCCCTGACCGAATAGGGGCGGAGCTCCGGCGAGGCTCGCCGGCGAATGGCGGCGTCCCTCGCTGATCTGAGTGCATGGATGTGCTCAGGAGGTCGAGACGAACTCGGGGGTACCCGCCATGGTCGCCGACGTGGACGGAGTTGCCGGCGACGAGCTTCGCGGCGGAGGGAGCGTCGGGAGAAAGGTGTGTTTGGGGCTACGGTGGTTCCCGATCAAAATCGAGTAGGGGGATGGGTTCACGGGAGGATGAGGAGGTTCCCGGCGAAGAGAACGGAGAGGAGGAGGCCCTGGTGGTGCCGGAATGGCCGGGGCAGAGGCGGCGGCTGCGGTTGTCGGAGATGGGGAAGGAGCCCTCCCCGGGTCGATTGGCTGCCAATGGGGTCCTAGGGAGATGGCTTGGGACTTCCTGTGTGCGGAGACGAGCCCGGGGCTCCTTAAATAGGCGATCAGGGTCGGTTCCGACGGTGGCCGCGGATAAGGTCGCCGGCGACCGCCATTCTGTAGCTAGGGCATCGTGGCGGCGACGAGCTCTAGTGGACACACTCGTGGATGAGCTCGCGCTGTTCCAGGGGCCAGGTGGCGAGCGGGAGAGGCTCGGGCGGCGCCGACATGAGCAGAGGCTGTCGGGCGGCTGCGGCGGCTAGCTCTTGGCCTGCCGGGGCGAGGCGAGGGGTGGCTTGGCGTGTAGCGGTGAGGAGGGACGTGCGTGGCGTGGTTCTGCAGTCGGGGCAAGCTAGGGGCGCGACGCGTTGGCTCGGGCGCGGCACGTGCAAAACGCGTGCCAAACACATGCTCTGCTCGCGCTCTGGGCGTGCACGGGACGTGCTCGACGTAATGCCAGAGCATGCTACAGAGCTTGGGTGAGGCTGGCATTTAAGAGATCTAGGTTAGGAGTAATTGGGAGTCTAGTGGACATGCTTGTTTGATCAGAGGTGCAAGTTCACAGTGCAATGCCAAAATTCATGTCAAAACAGATCATGCCCATAAGGTGTTTGAAAAAATGCTAAGGGCACTTAGGCAGGTCTTGGAGTGGCCAAAAACTCCATATGGTGGTCTCTTTAGATGAATGAGAAGGTGGTGAGGTTACTTTGTGAAAAGCACAAACTTGTTAGTGCAAGTTTTGCAAAACTTCAAATCTGGACAGAAAGAAAAAGGCATTACTTCACGAACCAAAAATATGCCAATGGGTGCATGCTCCTGGACATAAGGGTTTGGTAGGGCTGTCTACAAGTAGGAGAAAGCACAAGATCATTGGAGCAAAAATAAATAGGGTTGCAGTAGAAATCACAAGGCTGGACCAGAATGGAAAAGAGGTTGATTCACTCAAAATTTTCAAAGAACAGCACTAGGTTTTTTGCATAAAGTTGAATCATATGCTACTACCAACATCCCATAATTTTGGTGGAGGCCAGAAAGAAATATTTAAAAGGGTTGTAGTGCAAAATTGCACTCTGGACCAGAGAAGAAAAATTGATGCAGAGCTCAACATATTACATGAATAAAAGATATTTTTGTATAAAAGTGATTTAAAAACATCACATGACATCTCCAAATTTTGGTTGGAATTTTAAGTGAATTTATCAAATGGTTGTAGTTCAAATATGGCCATATAACCTTGGAAAACCATTTTTCAAGAAAATACAAATTAAGCAAATTAATTATGTAATTAGTTATACTGAGAAAAGAAAAGTTTTTCTTGAGAGATTAAACAAGTCCAATAACATATTTGAAAGGTTTTCATTTTGGGGAAAAGCTCCATAATAACAAGGGAGATAATGGTTCAAAAAAATAAAAAGGGAGCCCAGAAAATAAAAGTTTTAATTCATGGCAAAATCTTAATTAATAAAACAATGCCAAAAATTTTGGGTGTCACACTTAGCTGACTGGTCTGGTGTCAAAACTAAACAACTATCGATATCTCATGGGGGTCAACAATTTATGGTTTCTCCTGCAGGAATGGGTCTGGTTGATCCTCACCGTATAACCTACGGTTGGCAAAAACTGCCTTGTACAAGGGAAAAATACCTATACCATTCTAGGGCTTAAACAAGGTTTCGATCGTCGTCGCTCTACTATGGGTAAGTCAATCAGATTTACCATCCCATATAGCAAGGCGAATAATAAGAGTAAGTCGGTATGGTGATCAATCCATCCCGCACCCAAATCATTACCATGTATACAGTTTAGCGAATCTCGCATTCTAACACTCGGTCATCCTCACAAGCATTGCAGAATTTCTCTTGTCGACGAACAAAGTTCGGATATATCCATAGATTCTGCAAGCCAGACAAACATCTATCGTTCCTTCACAACTCTCAGGTTTTGCGTTACTCCTATAAAATCGTCTGCCGATAAACGTCGTATCTTCCTCCAGGGTTTTTCCTTCAGCAAGAATGTGCTTGCTTCTGGGCAGGTCCTGGGGCCTGTGGGTTATGGCCCATCTCATCACTTGCAAACCTTGAACTCATCATCGGGGCAACGGATCTCTAATCCAACATCCTAGTATTCTTAAATCCATCCAATTTGTATTGTCTTCCTTCCTTCTATTGGCACCAAACTAGGACATGATTACTCAGACTCATCATGGAATTTCCATTGATCCATATTTCCAACATCATACCTCCTTTATATCCAATAGTAATTCATCTCTTCATCCTCGTGGGTTATCCCACATACCAAGATAAAAACTTATACTTATGAAGTCCATATTCTACTTCGTGGAACATCATTATCCTTTCCCGGGTCAAGCGTCCTTACAGGGGAATATTGGCCATCTCTGCATGGCACTTCTTCAACTGGGAAACGTGAAACACATCATGAACTCCTGACAGTCCTTTGGGTAACTCCAACTTGTAGGCCACTTCTCCCATACGCTCCAAAACTCGGTATGGTCCTAGAAATCTCGGGGCTAACTATCCCTTAACTCCAAATTGTTTATGTCCTTGCAGAGGGGCGCACGAAGACATGCTTTGTCTCCAATTTCGTAGACTACCTCCTTGCGTTTTTGAGTCTGTATAACTCTTCTGTCTAGACTGAGCTACCTTCAGTCTATCTCGAATCAACATAACATTCTCTTCTGACTCCTTGATCACATTTGGTCCAACAACTGACGGTCTCCAACTTCATCCCACATAATCTTGGGGCATCACACATATCGAGACAAAACTCGTATTCATTTTGTCCGAAATCCACTCAGTGGAATATCCTTATCTTTTCCAGGGGTCAATGGTTCTTACAGGGTACTACCACCCTTAAAATGCACGAATCTTCCATAGACTATATTTCTCATATCCTCAGAATGGCCAAAATTCTTCTTCATAGAGTAACAACTCATAAAATCCATATCAGTACCAACGATGCTACTTTATTCATTCTCAAATGATTACAATCTCTCGCTTCTCAACACCTCAAAGAAAAAGTTCTCACTTCCACTACTCCATTTCTTTTGTTGCAAACTCAACTATCTAGCCCAAGTTTCCTTCTCCTTGGGGCATTCTCTGGCAAAGTGCCCTGCTCCATTACAACGAAAACATGTTACTTCTGACAAGTCTCGAGGTTTCCTTTTTGGGCAACTGTTGAGGTAGTGCCCTGACTCCTTGCACCTGTAACAGGTGATATGACTCAGATCCTTCCTGGAATCCAATCTGCTTCTCTTCCTGGACCTTTCCATGCCAATCATGGCTTCTATTTCTTGTGGGTCATATTCTACTTCATCTGTCGGGAATTCTACTAGATCCCCATTCAAACAATTTTGGGAGATGTGTCCTTCTCCACATGAATAGCAAGACTTAGTGCAGGGTTTACTCGGGTCTTCTTTAGGTCTGTCCTCCACCTTTTCCTTCATCGAAGTTTCTTCTAAAATTCCATGAGGGCTCCTTTCATTACTTCTTTCCTCTGCTGGATGGTTCGTTGTCCATGGGGTAATGTGACACTGAGCAGGATAGTGGGTAGTCCCTTCACACAAGAAACAAGTAATCTACCTAGTTGGGCATTCTTCAACTGGGTGACTTCCTTCACCATTAGGGCATTCATCCTTGTGTTCTTTATGGGTGTGTCCGATTTCTCCACAAATCTTGCATGCACAAGGTTTCTTCATATCCTTTCCATAAGGTTTCAACTTCTGGGACACAAACCGAGACTTTGGCAAAGTCAACTTAAATTCTTTCGAAGTGGTTACTCCTTGCCATCCATTGATGGTTTGGTACATCCTCCACCAAGTAGCAGCACCTCTTTCAAAGCACTAAAGAGCATGCTGGGTCATATCATGTCCAACTATAGGGTTATTCTCCATGTGATCCTCCATGTTCTGAATCCATCGGTCCGTCTCCAATTGACTCATCGGTCTAGAAGATATAAGCTCATCTTCATTCATCCTCTATTGGGTCCATGGGTTTGGGGTAAGATAAGAGAGATAGAGAGGGATGCACACAATGAAAACAACAGTTTTGAAAAGACAGATTTTTGTTGTGGCTGTCGAAAAACATCAAACAAATGACAGCTCACAATCACATCTAACGTAGGTATATAACAGGGGTTTGGTCTTCTAAAGGTCAATACATCTTCAACGTCTCCAAACTCTTCAAGCCTTGTTTATGTCTCCAATGGCTTCTTCCGGTCATACTTGTCTTTCTCAAGTCCTTTTGCCAGCTCATCTTTGTTGTCGCAAAGTCTATCGTGACGTCCCTTAATATTTCTAGAGTTGCGTTCCAAATTTCTGGTTTCAACATCCTTGGCATGAGCCATGGTCATACTGTCCTTCAGTTCCTGAAAAATCTCCGGTATCTCGAGGTTGTAGCTCCTCTAGCTTGGCTACTTTCAGCATTTGGTTCCTGAGTTTTTCATGAAATGCTTCCTTGTCAAATACGGCTTCATGGAGATCCACCTTAAACTTCTTGATGTACTACTCCAGATCCTGGCGATACACCGGCTAAGGTTAAAACTTCATCTTACTATTAGGTGCTCCATCAGCCTTCTTCCATCAAATCCATTCTGAAGAAATGCATCCTTAACTCAGCACGGTGACAGTAGCATCAGCGGGCGATGACATCACGGATAACCGTGTTTCTGCTCTTGTCATTTCCATGAGCTATCTCTCCATAGTTGATATCTCCTACCTTAGGGTGTTCCTTGACAGAACTTTGAGTTTTTACCTCTCCATGTTCCGGTCTTTCTCCGATACACCTTGATCTCGGGTATTGACAACTTCCATAGTCTGCCAAGTTCCATAAGGGTAGCCTTCCTAGGTCATACAAATCTGGGAATTCTTCAGAGCCTTCAAATTCTACTTGTCTTCGGTCTTCAACCGTTGTAGATTCCATTATTCAGATGCACAGAAAATAATCTTCATTCTAAAGTGGTCTTAGTTGTTCGATATCTTGTACTTCTTGGAGTGGTCTCATCAGTCGAATCTTCGTGGGGTCAAAAGGGGAAAGGGGTATGGTCTCACTAAAGGGAATTTTTGAATAAGCTCAGAAGAGAAGAGAGGAAAAGATCTTTTTGAAAATGAAGTTTTAGAGAAAAATCTTTCCTATGGGCTTGCCAATTTCTAGGGTCACGTCCTATAGTCAACATGTGCTCTGATACCATCTTGTAGCGACCTGACCCGAATGGATCAAGTCTCTGTGCTTAAGTGTCATCCCTGGATCGGTATGCTGACACACACAGTACTTGAGGATTTATAACAGAGGTAAATCACATGTATAAAATAACGTAAATACTATTACCTCAATCCAAAATAGCGGAAGTAACAAGGTTGTGGATTCCCATCAACACCAACGGCAAAGTTGAGTGTAGAAATCGTAACCCTAACGTATCACTTACTCGTCGTAAGAAATCCTGCAACATGAGACGTTGCAGCCACAAAGTGTCAGTACATTGAATGTACTGGCAAATTCACACCATAGAGAATGATGGACAATGGCTATCACTACATGCATATATGGCTGGTGGAAAAGCTCTATGGTTATATGTTTTTGCGAAAAGCCAATTTTTCCCTACTACAAAGGAATAAATTTATTTAACTATCATGGTGGTTGTTGAACATTGAGAATAGTTGACAGGATTCTCAATCCCAATTAAGTAACATCATTAAAACCCAACAATATTAATTAAAGTAACATGATGAGATCAACAGGATAATCCAAGAACTAGATACTCAAGATGTCCATAACCGGGGACACGGCTAATCATGATTAGTTTATACACTCTGCAGAGGTTTGCGCACTTTTCCCCACAAGACTCGATCTCCTCCGTTGGATTTCTCACACTACATGGTGTTTGAGAAACGGATGACCGAGACATAGTCTTTCCGAAGCGTTTGCACCTTACGATGGGTAGACCGTACCACCTACAACCCCTACATCTGCTAGTCTACCACTGTAAGAGTTCACACAACTTAGTCAACTATGCTAGAGCCCATAATAGCTTCTGGCTGCACACGGAAGTTTCTAGTATGAATTGTCTCATGATCCCTTTGAGCCTGGGTGGCGGTCCAAAAGAAAACAGGCAAGTCCTAGAAACCCAGGTGCCTAGACAGGCAATCCTAGAATAAGCAGGTGCCTCAATCCACCCAGATGTGTGTTTAAGTTGCCACCTTAAGTAAACCATTAATTAACAATCTCACATCTGTCATGAAATACTCTCAAAATCCAATCCACGTCTACGAGCATAGCATGGCACTATAAGCATAATGTAATAGTAACTCCCAAGGGTTTGATAACAAACAGGTAATAGGTACTACCTCAACTACTTCCTATCCCACAATTTAATTAGATCCTAATCATGCAATGTTTGAGGATTGATCTAATGCAATAAAAACTAGGTATGAAAGAGGTATGATCAAAGTGTGAACTTGCCTGCAATGTTGACGAAGATGATTCGCACTCAAAACTCTTGATAGCTCTACTCGTCACACTCCGGTCAATCTATCGTAAGCAAGCAATAGTAACCACACATAAGCAATCACTCAAAAGACCAGAAAGATCGAAGAAGTCGATTCGGAAAACATCAAAACCGAGCAAATAGCTCTTGCAACATAAAACAATTTCTAACAGTACCAAAATTATGTGAATTTGGCCTTATCAGAAAATTTAGGTCAAGAGCTTCGATTTGCAAAAAGAATCAACTCAAACGGAGCTACGAAACTCAAGTTATGATCAAACGAAGTTTGAATTCAAATCTGATCTAATTCAAATTCTAAAATTTTGAAAAACATGTTTGGCTTGGATTACTGGATAGAGGAGATCATAACGAAGAAGTGGACGTTGGTTTCGTTGGATTTGGGCAACGAGTAAAAAGTTATGGCTATTTGAAAAATCAGGGCCAAGCTGTTTTACGGAAGAAAAAAAATAGCTACGGGCTAGGGTCTAATGTATAAATACGTAGACTAATTGATAATCTAATTATTTTATCATATTAGTCTAAAAATAATAAACTATGAAAGTATATGAAGAAAAAAAATAAAGAAAGATACCTTTTATAAGGCAGAGAAAAGACGACTTTAGAGAGAGAAGATAATTTCCAGAAGTCGCGCTAGAGAGGACAAATATATTTTTTTAAATGAATCTAGTCAAACCAAAATATTGATTTAACCTGAATCGGATGATTTTTGGAGCCTCTATGGGTCTATATTTATTGGTGGAAAAGAGGCTTAAGGGTCAAAGGCTAGGCAATGTGGGACTAAACATAGACGAAAATATACGAAACAGAGAAGAAAAGAGGCGATGGGCCTAAAGGCACTCGGCCGGCCGCGCGGTGCAGTTTTTTTTTTTTTGCCTTCGGCCGGCCGCGCGGTGCAGTTTTTTTTTACAGAATGCGATAAACTGAAAAAAACGAAAATAAAATAAAACTTTATATAGGCATATTATATATCAAAATTTTCAGAAAAAGATTTTCTACGACATGAACATTTTTTAGCATTAAATAAAATTCAGATAATTCAAACAGTGCTACTGGTCTATTAAAATCCAACAAAAATCACTTTAAAAATACCAAAAT